>NC_083473.1:19525971-19578471 GCF_030014155.1 Tachysurus vachellii
GAGCACAATGCATGCCAAAGCATGACATAGCTCTTATTTAAAACATATCACTTATTTTCATCAGGTATTAGCTTAAGCGGTTAAGGCTCTGGGTTATTAAACGGAAGATCAGGGTTCAAGCTCCAGCACTACCATGCTGGTGCTTTTGAGCACTGCCAAGCTTTTGAAACCTTGACAAAAATAAAGGTTTCTTCTTGTTATTAATTGAGATCCCAAGTGATCAGGGCAGATGGATGTAAATATAATGTAAATATGAAAGAGAGAGTTCTGAACAACTGTCTGTCATGACTCATGATTGTATTATCCAGAAACAGATGTCAATCCTAAGTCTGAGCAGAGCCACAGCTGGAAGAAGAAAACTGGCATTTTGGAGGAAGTGTGTGTTATGTGGGAGAGAACAGCAGGGTCTGATTCTGGGACAGGATGTGTGTGTGTGTATTGGTGGCAAATATGCTAAATTCAATTACAGAAAAAAAAGACCCAACTTCAGAGCCTTCAACTTCAGTAGAGATTTTCTGACAGCAGAAGGGGAGTGATTCTGTTTGTCCACATCCACAGCAAGGACGTTTGTTATTCTTCTCTTACTTTCACTATGCCCTGCTTGGGAACTCAGGGGAATTTTACACTGTACTGAATTCTGATTGGCACTCGAGGAAACTCCCCTACATTCCTCACACCACTGTGTCATGTCTGATGAAACGAGCTGAAATCTGAAATCAGGATCTGATCCGAACACACTTACCTACTGGAACAAAATAATCAAATAATGTATGCCACATATGAGTAATGTATATATGTAATAGTGTAGACAAATTAACATGGCTTATTGCAGTCTCATAATATTTACCATAAATCATTATTTAATAATGAGCTTTTTAATTGTGCAAATGAGATATGTTTAGTTTAAAAACACACTCACAAGCATTTAACTTTGATTATAAGATGAGATATCTCAGTAGATGTGACAGTGTGCGAGCTAAAGACTACAGACTGAGAACAATGAAGCCTACATAACAAGAGTTCATTTTTCCCCTGGAAGGTGTGGCTGTAACGAGATTAAACATTGATGTTGGGTGAGGAGGTCTTCTGTTTTTAGTTCATCCAAAAGGTGTTGAGTCAGTACCAGGGCTCTGTGCAGGACACACAAGTTCTTCAACTCCAACATTAACCTCTGGACCATGTCTTCATGGAGCTCTTCAATTGAAGAGAAAGCTACAGCATACAGAGACATTCGATGTGAAATGTCCTCAAGACATGTGAGCACTTCCATTATAGCAGCTAGAAAGAGCAGTTTCTTATTTTCTCACTAAATAAAATAAAAATTATTTGTTACTGTATTGTTACTATAGAAACAATAATGAACTAGATCAATCACGTTACATTGATTTAAACCATTGGCAGCATTTCCGTTATGGAAAATTATTAATTTCTTTTTGAAATATCAGTTTTGAGAATTCAACATGGGGGCACGGTGGCTTAGTGGTTAACACATTCTCCTCACACCTACAGGGTCGGGGTTCGATTCCCGCCTCCGCCTTGTGTGTGCGGAGTTTGCATGTTCTCCCCGTGCCTCGGGGGTTTCCTCCGGGTACTCCGGTTTCCTCCCCCGGTCCAAAGACATGCATGGTAGGTTGATTGGCATCTCTGGAAAATTGTCCGTAGTGTGTGATTGCGTGAGTGAATGAGAGTGTGTGTGTGTGCCCTGCGATGGGTTGGCACTCCGTCCAGGGTGTATCCTGCCTTGATGCCCAATGACGCCTGAGATAGGCACAGGCTCCCCGTGACCCGAGATAGTTCGGATAAGCGGTAGAAAATGAGTGAGAGAGTGAGTGAGAGAATTCAACATTTTGTCCAGGACTTCATGTAAGAGGGATAAAGCGGCAGACCTAAGCACAGCGCATAGCTTTTATATCAGCTTAACGTGAGGAAGCATCATGCAAGCTTTTTCCCTCGCTATATGACTTTCACGATAAGCTAAATTTGATCATGGAGGAAAATGTTATTTTTTATTTCTGGTTCCTCTGGTGTAGCTTTTTAACCTTTTATTTGTGTTTTTTTTTTTACAAGTTCTTCACACGTTCAATCTTTTTTTCTAGACAACACCTTTTGTGTATCCCTCTGATATAAACCTATAAACATACTTATTTAGATGAATAAGTGTTTAAGGAGAACCCACATTAGTTTTAGGCACAAAACCCTTCATGTATAATTTTTTACAAAAGACAGAGTCGCTCTGTCTGATAATTACTATTTGGAAACTTGTACTTAGTAGCTCAGGAGCTGCCCAGACAATATGGCTTTGGCTTTGGGACACTTTGGACCTGTGCGTGTTTGTGTGGTCCCATTAACAATTATACAGTATTATCTATTCACCTTTTTTGTTACAGTATACTTCCTTATATCCTATTGGTTATAAGCATTATTTCAGATCATTATTTCACAGCATTTGCAGGGTTAGAATTAGAGTTGTTTATGTTCATATACAAAGAGTAGACATGTCTTTAGGGGCTATTTGTCTGAGCCTTTGGCTCAGACAAATACCAGTATTCTGTGTCTAGTTGTGTGTGTGTGTATGTGTGTGTGTGTGTGTGTGTGTGTGTGTGTGAGGGCCAAGGCTCAGGATGAGGTGGAAGCAGCCTATAAAGCTCCTGCAGAGGGGCAATGAGGTGATTTCCTGCCCAGTCACACCTCATTCAGGTGGGCAAGGGCAGCAGCAGGGGAGAGGACACACACACACACACACACACACACACACACACACACACTAATGAATACTGCTCACACTCCCAACTAAAGCTGCATTCAACTTACTTTGAAAGTGAGAAGTCAAAACAAGGGATGATGTCATTTTGAGATAGTGGGAAAATCCTCCATGTTTGTCTTTGAACGACAAGCTAGTCATCTGTTATAGTTAATTAAATCTATTTGTAACATTTGACATTGTATTAAAGCAGCTTTACAGAAGCATAGAAATAAATATTGTAAAGCTTAAAATTAAATGAATATTTATCTCTGATATCTGTCCCTAATGATCAGGTGATGGTGGAAAGGAAAAATGAGATGACTGAGATGATATGAAAAAGAAACCTTAAGAGGAACCAGACTCAAAAGGGAACCTCATCTCCATTTGGGTGACACTGGACAGTAAATAATGTAAATGTAAATAATGTCCTTTCAACGACAGTTGTAAACCTTGTCCTTGTCCTTTCCCCACAGTAAGGAAAATCACTTTACATTAGGAAGAAAGAAAAGTTTAATATAAAACGATATTTAAAAATAAATAAATAAATAAATAAATAATGGAAAATTATAGAATATTGCACAATAACATCACTGTAATGCAGTATTATAAAGTCTGATAGCCACTGGTATGAATGACCTAAGGTAGCGCTCCTTCCTACACTCGGGGTGTAGCAGTCTGCTGCTGAAATTTGTTCCTAATAGATGTCAGCTTGGCTAACATCCTTCTCTCACCCACCTCCTGCACAGAGTCCAATTGGTAGTCCAGGACACAGCTGGCTCTCCTAACCAGCTTGTTCGGTCTCTTCCTGTCCTGCTCTGTACTGCCTTCCACCTAGCAGACTACAGCATAGAGAATTGCAGAGGCCACAACAGTGTCGAAAAATGTCCTTAATAATGTCCTGACACTCCAAAGGACGCTAGGTGAAGGCGACTCTGGCCCTTCTTGTACAGAGCATAAGTGTTATCCAGCCAGTCCAGTCTACGGTTTAAGTGGACGCCTAGGTACTTGAACCTATCCAGGAACTCAAGTCCAAACCCTGGATAGTCACTGGTGTGTGGTGCAGTGTTCTTCTTGACTTCTACAGAAGTCAATCACCATTTCCTTCGTCTTACTGGTGTTCGAGTGCAGGTGGTTACACTCACACCAGTCAACAAAGTCCTTAATGACAATTCTGTATTTTTGCTCATTCCCATCAGATACACACCCAACAAAGCCTGTATCATCTGAGAACTTTTGGAGGTGGCAGGTGGTAGAGTTAGAACTTAAATCAGAGGTGTACAGTGTGAAAAGAAATGGGGAGAGCACCGTGCCCTTGGGAGCCCTGGTGCTGCAGACCTTCACCTCAGACACACCTTACATGCTGTGGCTGTTGGTAAGGTAGTCAATTGTCCATGCAGACAGATGATAATCCACCCCAACTGCTCAAGTTTCCCATGCAGCAGTGAGGCTGTATCATGTTGAAAGCCCTGAAGAAGACAAAAAAAAACTACTCTTACAATGCTCCCAGTGGTCTCCAGGTGAGTCAGTGCCCAGTGCAGCAGGTACATCACTGCGCCATCTACACCAATGACAGGCCAATATGCAAACTGCAGTGGGTCAAGCACTGTGCCCACTAAGGAACGTAGGTGACGGCAACGGGTCTGAAGTGGTTAAGGCAACAGGTCTGAAGTGGTTTAGCTCCATGGGGTATGCAGTCTTTGGTACTGGAACCGCACAGGACGTTTTACACAGGACTGGGACCTTCTCCATGCTGAGACACAGATTAAACATTAAATAGTTTATAGTTGAGTGGAATTGTGCAAACAAGAGGTCAGCATCACTTCTGCACCAACAAGTGATGAGACTCCAAACAGGGGTAGAGCATCATAGTTAAATATTTTGATTGATCTAAAGCAAAAACATAATAGATGCCCACAGTGTAACTCATTTAAAGATTACATTACTTGCTTAAGTCAAAGGGTTGAGGCGGACCATAGCAGTAGGAGTTTTATGTTGAGGTGTTTTTTTTTTCTTGCCAGATGTCAGCATAACCATATTGCCACTCCATCATTCCATTATCTCACACACAGAATAAGCCATAATTTTTGTCCTTCACTAGAATGAAATGTACCAAAGAAAATTAGAATCGGGTGGAAATGATTCCAGCCTATTGAGCTGTAAGGAGGTGATGTCTGGGATCTGCTCAATCACCAAGGTGACACTAGATTTGTCATGCATCCGACTGAAGCCCTGCATGCACATTTCTGCAAAATGATTTTTAGAATCTAAAGTAACACCAATATCCTACCCAGATAGGTCATTAAATAAGAGTGTTATCAGGATCTAAAGAGAGAATATGAACAAGTCTGCTAGTTATATAGCCTTATCACTGGATGTCCTGATAACTTTGTGCTCAGTGTAAGACATTTTCTTGAAACTGTTTATTAAAGAATGAATTCAACATCACTTCCTTTCCAATATTCCACTGAGACTAACTAAAAAAGACAGCTGCTATATAAACAGAAACCCGCTATTTTTTCAGTCTGTTCACCTCCATGCTGATACTCCGAAGGTGAATTTTAGCAAACAGTGGTAATCATGTTAGTTCTTTATTTTTCCTAGGCTCCAGTTTCATTTAAATTTCCTAATAATATCACCATGTGAGTTTTAGGAGAATTCTACAAGCAGTTTCTCCTGGAATGACTTCTAGAGCAGAAGAATGGATTTGTACAACAAAGCAATCAAAAATAAGCAAATTATTTGTTGTTAGCTCTAAAGGCAGAAATCTAAAGGCAGAATCTATAAAATAGAATTCCGGCCAACATAAACTACAAACAGCTAATAATTATTTTGCAATAAAGCAATAAAAAAAGAATGAGGGCAAGTAGACACTTTTATTGTTATTGTTGTTGCATTTACAGTGCATGCTTGTACATGGATTTCCCCTTTATAATACTTTACTGGTTGCACTTAATAAACTGTAGCTTTGTTTACTTTTTCATCTCCACCCTTTCCCTGATCTTTCTCTTTGGGTGTATGGGTGTGTGTTCTCAACATACAGTAATTAAAGCAATTATTCTAATTAAACGGCACCATAACACAGACATCTGGGACTATTTCTTCAACAATGTGTGTGTGCGTGTGTGTGCATGTGTGTGCGTGTGTGTGCGTGTGTGTGTGTGTGTGTGTGTGTACGCGTGCGTGCGTGTGTGTGTGTGTGTGTGTGTGTGTGTGTGTGTGTGTGTGTGTGTGTGTTTGTGTTTGTTTAACGAATACAGTTGTCAGGCTGCCGGTCCCTCATTTATCACCATCACAAAATAAAACTGTGTGTACAAGCTTTTCAACACAACATGTGGGAGTTTTCAGAATGAAGGTTTATGAGTAAAAGCTCATTAAATCAAAGGGCTTTGCCTTTCTCTAATGACTAATGGAACTGAATTTCTTTCAACAACATGTTTAGTGTAATTAATGAACATGTCTTCACCTTGCAGAAACCTGTCTTGAAAAGACAGCAACATAGAATTTCCAATAAATACCATCTCATCAATCTCCTGGAAATTTCTTACATACTTCCTTACCAAGGCTATGAAGAAGCAACACACTGTTGGCCAAGTGTAAAAACGATTGTCATCATCATTGGGGCTATAAGCAGCCTTCTAATTTGTGTTTGAGACTCATGTGATTTTAAGGCAGGTTAAAAATATATTTCTTTATTCAAGCCTTTGTTAATAGCTTTTTTCATTTTTTTTTTTTCAGCAAATCTGGAGGTTTTTGTGTTTTCTACTTATAAATGTAATAATTAAATGCTAATTCTTACATGGAATTAAATAGTAAACACTGAATATCTATTTGACTAATTAATATTCCGGCTTTGTATATAATTTCAGGCATTTTTAAATTACATGACCTTTTAACATAGAATATAATATAAGGGAAATGTACATATCCTTAAATTTGAAGACTTCAGAAGACTGAAAGAATTAGTGTTAAGTCTGTAATGAACTCAGTTAGGAGGCTGACCTGTTGACCCCTTGACTTATAAACTATAGTAGAAAAGGATATAATTTACATTTACATTATTTACTGTCCAGTGACACCCGAATGAGGATGAGGTTCCTTTCTGAGTCTGGTTCCTCTCAAGGTTTCTTCCTCATATCTTCTCAGGGAGATTTTCCATGCCACCGTCGCCTCAGCCTTGCTCATTAGGGATAGATGTTAGAGATATATATTAATTTAATTTTAAACATTAAAATTGTTAGAATCACTATACAAATAAATTGAATTTAATTCATATTTTTACTTATGTGAAAAAAAACCCCTTATGTTTGTAATTGTGCTAGCTGTTGGAAACACAACGAGTGCTTATCCAGCCAATCCTAGCCAACTGTTGTTCTTGCATGAGTTTACCTTGTGCTGTTAAAGCCAGCTGCAGCTCAGGCAAACCTGGCAAACTCTCCTGTGAGGCAGGTGGTGGTGCAATCAGATCCAAACGCAGGGTCATTAAAAAATCAGGCAAACAATCAGACATCAAGCAACCTCCAGTAAACAAAATGTGAAGAGCAAAGTAAAAAAAACAAACAAACAGAAATGCAACAGAACAAAAGGCTTGCATTAATCACTAAAGCTAGCTCGTAGGTTACATAAAGTGTGTGATAGGTTGCATAAAATAGTGACTATAGGACATGAATCTTATGACAAGGTTTGTAGTGATGTTGATAGAAATTGCAGTTGGATTTGGGTGTGTTGTGATGGAGTAGACGTTTTTCTGTTTGTTGTTCAAACTTTATTCACCTGAGATTAAAGTTTCCTTTAATTAAAAGCTCTGAAGTTCTGCTGATCACCACACCCACCCACACAGAGACATTAACATGCACCATGTACGCACAGCTTTTTCTTTTTGTGTGATGTTCCTTCTATAGTGCATCTTTCGTTCCACTGAAGCGTTTCGAGTTTCTTGTGTGTGAAAGCTCAGCCTCTGATCAGTATGCCAAACAAACCACAACAGGTTTTGTTTTTAATTTGCTAAGAAGCTTGTTTAGCACTGAGCTTTCTTTTTCAACACAATTTCAGCTCAAACTTACCATGTAAAAATTCAGTAAAAAATCATTTCAGCAAGTCATAAATGCTATAGTGGGACAACAAGGAGGATGTTGTTATGTCATCTAAGCCTTGTAGCCTTAATTAACACACAATTTCTTTTACATTATAAGATCATCATAAAAAAACAAAACAAAAAAAAAAACCCCACAGAAGACAGCGAGCGCAAACATGAGACTGAATCGTTGTCACCTTTATCAGCCCTCAGGATATAAGACGCAGTCTGAGGCAGAGGGTTAATCATAGCATGTGTGCAAAAGTTGGAAACAAGAATTGCTACACAATCAAGTTTAGTGTTCACTAAACTGGATTGTGTACAACAACATGAGGACAATCACACACCTTTGTTTCACACAGACGGTATTCATACAGAGCATGTGTCTCTTTTATTTATTTAAACACCTGCCTCTGAAGAACTCTCTACACACACACACCAGACGTCATCATCGGCACACTGATGTCATTCAGGCTTTTCTCTTTTAATCTCTTACACATCAATTCTTGCATAATTATTTCCCATTTCAGACGAAAGGAAGAGCTCTCTGTCTGGCAGCAGGACTGTTTTCTGTCTTGGCTACACGCTGGAATGTGGACAAACACAGTCAAAAGTCAAGAGAGAAACAGAGACACCCAAACATAGCCTCACAAAAAGTGCGATGGATGAACAAAGAGTGTGGGTTTCTGTTTCCACACTGCATACATTCCACTCAGAAGTGTCTGAGTGTGTCTGAGACTGTGGCATGAGCATGTGTGTAGAAATGTACGTGTGGGTGTATATGTGTTTAAGAGAGCGCAAGCGAGTGTATGTACATCACAAAAAATAAATTGTGGCCGTTTATACACGTTTTGTCTTCTCTGTCACTTATCAGTTCTGTTAAAGCCCAGAAAATATTGATTGGTTGAATTTTGACACCGGTTTATTTTAACATACTAAATAATTTAGCATCACGTGCTGCTCTAACATCTCCATATTCTCTCTCTCTCTCTCTCTCTCTCTCTCTCTCTCTCTCACTTTTCACAATCCCCTCTTTTTCAAAAGGCTGTTTGGAGAAAGAGAAAGACGGGAGGTTACGCCTTAGGATGGGCTTTGAATTAATACACCACACAAAATTAATGAGACCTGAGAGTCTAATGCTAATGCACAGAGCAGGCACGGAAACACAGAAGGGCGCTTAAAGGTTGCAGCTGAGCCTAAGATCCATGTAGTATTGAAGAAAGAAAGGATTGATGGATGGAAAGAGGGATTGTGGGATTTTACAGACATGTATTTTAGAACGTGGACATCTAGTGAAGGTATAATGTTTAAATTAAAAACTACAGATTGATATTTTCTTTATGTGATTTTTCCCCAGTACACAAAGCACACAGAGTTGGCTGACTGAACTGAATTGTTATGATAAACAGATGTGTCTGGAACAGGTTTTTAATCACTTTACGGCTAGACAATACCTTTAGAATGAAAGAAATAGTTGATATGATCAAATAGAATCTTTTTCAAATGAAACACTGCATACTCCCTGATAATGACTCAAGAAAGATACAAATATATAACGCCTACAGATTGTGTGTGTGTGTGTGTGTGTGTGTGTGTGCGTTCCAGGTTCTTAATGGCTAAATTGTTTGCCTACAGATCAGAAGGTTGTGATTTACCAAGCATCAGCTACCAAGCTGCCACTGCTGGGCCCCTGAGTAAGGCCCTTAACCCTTAATACCTCAGTTGTATAAAGATAAGGATAAGGGCATCTGCCAAATAACATAAACGTAAATATGTGTGTGTGTTTGGACTACTTGACTACATGCTTGTCCTCGGTTAGATAGGTGAAACACTGGTGTCATAAACAACACCACTGGCAACTGCATCAGGTTGGAAGGAGCAGAGATGAAGGAAGTGAAGACATTTCAAATACCTTGGCAGAGTCACAGGGAAAAATGGAAGGACAGACGAAGAAATCCAGACAATCACAGACTTTCTGGAAAATCTCTGATGATTGCCAAGAACACAAAGCTCTGACAACACAAATCTCAAAGCAAGGCTTATTTATGACTCATACGACATAATATTGAGCAAACTTCTGACCTTCATGGATGCAGGATGTTCAACAGGTGGAACAACCTGCTGGAAGGAGAAATTACACGAGAGGATTGAAGTTCAGATCAGGACAACCACTGAAATGGAAGCTGGGAAAAGGGTTTGTATGCATCTGGAAGGAAGTGAAGAAAACAGACCAGAAACCTGGGGAAGAGCTGCCTCATGGATGAGCTGAACTCCAGTAGGATTAAACGGGTTTAAGTCAAGTCAAGAGTTCCTGTTAAACCTGCTGTGTGTTTGATAATCAACCTGCTGAGCGTCTTTATCCAATCATACAAACACTGAAAGCAGGTCACCTAAAAACCTCACACTACTACACGTGTTTTTAGGTTTCTCTTTAGCACAGAAAGCATGATTGTAAAGGTGTGTGTGCGTGGGTGTGTGTGTGTGGTAAATGTGGAACTGCTGTAATTTACCACATACACAGGTGCATTGTAACATTTTCTCTTCTGAATTGTGAAGAAAATGTTGTTATCTATCACCATTGTGATGAGAAACTGCCATTAGAGCAAAGACATGATGCCATCTCATGTCTAGTTCAGAAAGCACTCACTCACTCACTCCCTCACTCACTCATACACTCACTAACTCACTCCCTCACTCATACACTCACTCACTCCCTCACTCATACACTCACTCACTCCCTCACTCATACACTCACTCACTCCCTCACTCATACACTCACTCACTCCCTCACTCATACACTAACTCACTCCCTCACTCATACACTCACTCACTCCCTCACTCATACACTCACTCACTCCCTCACTCATACACTCACTCACTCCCTCACTCATACACTCACTCACTCCCTCACTCATACACTCACTCACTCCCTCACTCATACACTCACTCACTCCCTCACTCATACACTCACTAACTAACTCACTTCCTCACTCATACACTTACTCACTCCCCCACTCATACACTCACTAACTCCCTCACTCATACACTAACTCACTCCCTCACTCATACACTCACTCACTCCCTCACTCATACACTCACTCACTCCCTCACTCATACACTAACTCACTCCCTCACTCATACACTCACTCACTCACTCCCCCACTCATACACTCACTCACTCCCTCACTCACTCCCTCACTCATACACTCACTCACTCCCTCACTCATACACTCACTCACTCCCTCACTCATACACTAACTCACTCCCTCACTCATACACTCACTCACTCACGCCCTCACTCATACACACACTAACTAACTCACTTCCTCACTCATACACTTACTCACTCCCTCACTCATACACTTGCTCCCTCACTCACTCCCTCACTCATACACTCACCCACTCACTCACTCATACACTGTCTCCCTTACTCCCTTACTCATACACTCACTAACTCACTCCCTCACTCATACACTCACTAACTAACTCACTCCCTCACTCATACACTCACTCACTCCCTCACTCATACACTCACTAACTCACTCCCTCACTCATACACTCACTCACTCCCTCACTCATACACTCACTAACTCACTCCCTCACTCATACACTCACTAACTAACTCACTCCCTCACTCATACACTCACTCACTCATACACTGTCTCCCTTACTTCCTCACTCATACACTCACTCACTCATACACTTGCTCTCTCACTCACTCATACACTCACTCACTCATACACTCATACACTGTCTCCCTTACTTCCTCACTCATACACTCACTCACTCATACACTTGTTCCCTCACTCACTCTCTCATTCATACACTTTCTCCCTTGCTCTCATACTCATACACTCACTCACTCACTCACTCACTCTCATACAATCACTCACTCACTCACTCACTCACTCTTTCCCCTCCTCCACTCACACACTTCCTCACTGCCTCTCTCCTTCTCTCACTTACTTTTTTCCTCCCTCCCTCACTCATGCATACCCACAATCCCTTGTATTACTGCCATTATAGTTTAATTGATTGAACAATGAAAATCAATTATCAATAATTTAATAAACAGTGTCTCACTGACTATGAAGTATTTGGTTCAACAACAAATTTTCTTCAGGTTTGTTCCCTTCAGGTCTGAAACTCAGTGAGTGCTCAGTGGAGCCAATATTTCATGCATCATAGTCTAGACTCATATCAGTGTTCTTCTTGCTGCCTTGTGTAGGTCTGAGGATGCTGTGAGTGCCACAGATGCTGATAAGGTCCAACACCTGACTCAAGGTCATAAACAGCAAATGGAAAATACAGCAAACTGTGACAGACACCGTCCAGTTTCTGACCCCTGCTGTGGGAAGACACATTTGGGAGGTGTGAATGGCACGGCCTCCTGTCGGCAAAGCCATAAAAGGCCCAGGAAACCTTGTGTGCCATTTCAAGCTTTTGATCTCTGTTCCTGTTGCTCACATTCTTTCACCCAAAAACCTGCTCACTTAGTTTAGTGAGAATGAAGATCTTTCGATTTCACTCGTGAATTTATCCTTATTTGCTTCTTGTCTTTAATAAACACCCTGAGTGGCTTCCAGCTCAATGACTTATTCCTAATAACCACAATCCTGTGATATCATGACAGCAAGAACTTTAATACACGGTGCTCAGGTTCATGCTAGTTCAGCTTACTCCTGTTAGATTTGCAAATTTGCTGATTTGTTTAGAGAGAAAGCGCAAGAGTCACTTTTATTTTTTTTTTTAGAAACAAATGCAAAACGTACGCTTTTACAATACACATGCACCATTATTTGTCTTATCAGTAAAGCACTGCAGATTGAATAGTGCTACAGAGAGACAGAGATGTCCAAATTCTGCAAATTCATGATGTTTTTCTCTTATTAATTCTGTTCATCTTTGGCTTTGAGGCATAGGTTCTTAATCCAAATAATTTGGAATTAAAAAGAAAGGATTTTAAGATTGAATTTTTTCTTTAGTCCTGTCTCAACGGCTTAATTTTAAAATGTGCAGATGTATGAAAAAAAAAACACCAACGCCACCAACACAACAATAAAAACACAACTATACGCCTCATAACATCAGAATCCTGCAGTTTGGGAAGCAGACTGGCAGCTTATAATATTATATACGAGCTAAAACAGGGTTTCTAAACAGCCTGGAACCCATTTAAACGTAAAATAAATTTTACAGAGCACTTTAAACATGTTTATTGCTTATTCTTATTCCGGAAACTTTAGCCCACTGTAGTGTTTTTGCCATTGTGCAAAGATTGCATCGTTTTAGCACTAATTTGTTTACAGAAGTGAACCAATGCTTTTTTTTTACTGGCTACTGGAACCTCTGCTGCTTTTCTTCCATAATTTATACCACAATCTATACAAAACCCACAAGGAGGAGGCTCAAGGTCTGTAATAAATGTGATGGTCAAAAAATAAATGTTGTTTGACTTAGTTAGAGAGAGAAATTACATCACAATAAAGGACACTCCTCATTAGCAGCTTGGGTTCAGCTTCATTACTGTGCAATTCATCAATTTCTGATGAACAAGTGCTGAAGGATCATTTGCATATTTAGACTACTGTTCTCTCTCTCTCTCTCTCTCTCTCTCTCTCTCTCTCTCTCTCTCTCTCTCTCTCTCTCTCTCTCTCTCTCTCTCTCTCTCTCTCTCTCTCTCTCTCCCCTCTTCCACAGACTCATTAGGGATTAGTGTAGATTGTAGATTTCACAACTCAACACATGACAGTAACAGGACCTCAATAATCCTGCACTGGTACCTGAATAACGTCGTCCTTAAAGGAGCTAATGATGGGTTAAGGCATGCACTAATCACGAACAAACAAAAATTGAACCTAAACATGACATGAACCTTATGACGTCATGCCTGTACTATATTAATTAACATGTAGGGGTAACGTGTAGTAAATCAACCCTGCTTGATAAGAAAGATTATGAATTAAACCTGCAGCGTTTCTAAATGTTCATGTTTGTGTGGAAACTAGCAGATCCCCGAGCCCAGGTTTTCTAGAGCAAGTGGGACTGGATATAGACTGGTGTTTATTATTATTGCATCATCCTACGATTGATAAACTTAGATCCTGAGGCATCCAGAAATTGTACCAGCTCCGATTGTCTTCCGCGCCATGAAGTTTTTGGACCTTCATTGAGATGAGGCCAACCATGTAAGGATCCAGGGGCATCTAGAGATGTACGAGCTCCAGTTGGACCCTGCTTCATGAAGTATTTGGACATACTAAGAGGAGATGCCAATTCCATGTGGTCTTTAAGGACAGATTGTGAGACTGTATATTTTCACACCTCCAGTGTCACCCAAATGAGGATTGATTCCCCTTTGAGTCTGGCACCTCTCAAGGTTTCTTCCTTTACCATCCAAGGGAGTTTTTCCTTGCCACAGTCACCTGAGTCACCTCCGGCTTGCTCATTGGGGATAAATACAACTGCATTTAAATATATCTAATATTAATCTTGAATTTTCATATTATATTATTCTTTATATTAACCTTGTTCTATGTTTATGTTCTGTAAAGCTGCTTTGAGACCATGTCAGTTGTTAAAAACGCTATACAAATAAACTTCATTCATTTTCTACCGCTTATCCAAACTACCTCGGGTCACGGGGAGCCTGTGCCTATCTCAGGCAACATCGGGCATCAAGGCAGGATACACTCTGGACGAAGTGCCAACCCATCGCAGGGCACACACACACTCTCATAATCACACACTACAGACAATTTTCCAGAGATGCCAATCAACCTACCATGCATGTCTTTGGACTGGGGGAGGAAACCGGAGTACCCGGAGGAAACCCCTGAGGCACGGGGAGAACATGCAAACTCCACACACACAAGGCAGAGGCGGGAATCGAACCCCCAACCGTGGAGGTGTGAGGTGAACGTGCTAACCACTAAGCCACCGTGCCTACAAATAAACTTGAATTTGAAAAAGGATCAGTGTAAATTATGGTATTTAATCCAGCACCATTTCATTCATATTCTTTCTGATAGAGTGGGTCTGATGCAGATTTCTCACATTTTCTTAATTTATTCAGGCATGAATTCACGAGACTCACATCTTAGTTCAGGTTAACTCTTCATTACAACATGCCTCAAGTCATATTAAGTAAAAATTAATTATTAGTCTTAGTATTAATTAGTAGAGGTGTTAAAGATTTCTTAATCTAGTTTTTATTTTTTATCTCAGACCAGATCTGTATTCTGTAGTGAATATGCATCTGTTTATTTCATCCACAACTAACACAATCTCTGTACTGTAGACACACAACCAACCAAATAATCAGCCTGAGGTCATGAGATGAATGTGTGAATTCAGAATAATTGAGCTTCACATTGTTTGTTTGTTTATTTTTTATTTCTTTTTTTTTTATTTAATGACAGCACTGAAAAAGGAGAGGTCTCTGAGGAGAAGCTCTCAGTAAATATCTGTTTCACTGGTTCTTCTGATGAGTTCTGGCAAATGTGTGCTTTTGCACAAGAGTAGGTTTGTGGTTTGTTTGTTTAGTTTTTTTTCTGGAAAGATTTGAGCTTCGATCCCATGAGAGCTCAACTCCTTCTCAATGCTCAATCCTCCTTCTTCTAAACGCAAAGAAAACTGAGATCATTTACACTTACAGAGTAATTACACTACATGCTGATTACTGTTCATGCCGAAATGTCGTAGCTGTTCTTCCTTTATGATGGATCCTGACAGCTCTGGGAATATGAGACTTCAGGAAAAAGTGTCACCTCACAACATGTCTGTTACTGTACAACCATGAAGTGCACGTGTAGTTTTTAAGTGTTCTTAATGTGCTGTAATGAAATAATAATGCTTTTGAGACGTGAATAGTTCCTCAGGTTAATTATAAACTGCAGGTAAACAGAATCCTGGGTTATGTTGTTTGACAGTTTTCTAATCTTTTTTGGCCTTTTTCATGTTTGTCATGGTGATCATTGTGGTGGATGTGGTAATATATGCCTTAATAATAATATCTCCAGCTTCCTCCAGCTAATTCTTCACCTAGTTAATTAAACACTCTTATTATTTCTGAGTGTTTCATCTAGTTTGTCCTGAACAATATTTCTGACATACCTGTAAAAATAATAAAATAAAACGCTGCAATCACTGTTTCTACAACACACTGGGTTTCTGATTTTAATTCTGTTGCCAAGCATCAAGCGGTAAGACGTTAACACCATAGTTTCACATTGGGCATGGAGTAAGAGCTAATAGTCTAGTGTGTGTGTTTGTGTGTGTTATAGTCACAGCCTTTATTCTCTCTATAACTATAACTATCTCTCTGCTAAATCAGGACACTCATCCATCTCCCAATAGGATGTCAGACGTCTGTGTTCGTGTGTCCCAGAAAAAAAAAAGCTGCTAAACGTGTCATCACGACAGCAGATTAGCCTGATGATGCTACGCTTGAAAGATTGCGACCGCTTGCACCATCTGTGGGCTAAAATGAAGTTTTCCATCAGGGGTGACAGCATGTAAAAATACAGAGTAAAGCAGCTGTAGCTCTCGTGTCCTTTAAGGACAAAAGACTTCCCGAACTACTTTACACTAACCTGCATTGACAGGCATTAAGGGTTAATAAATAGCTAACACACTGCTGTCGCTAGTGCTCCTTCTACTCAGACAGGGATTAGAAGTCTTCAGAAAATGGATGCATGAGGCATTTGGAATTGCTGCTCATTCAACGGTGCTCATTTCCTGTAAACGTGAAGGACATGTTTATTTTTTCAGGTTGATTCACACACGAATCTGTAGTTACTGCCTAATTAAAGACGTTATACCAGTCTGTAATGGTAGCAGTAACGAAACATTGTCAGTGAACCACTTTTTTGTTTAGAGGTTTGTATTCTTCTTGTGTTTTTACAGGAATATACAATTTTTCACCTTTGTGGCCTTGTAGGTCAGAAGCGTGAAGATTTCAATTCGAGACAATTCCCAGACAATCTACGTTAATCCATTCAGAGAGCTGGATCATGTCTGATAACCCATACACAAATACACGGAGAGAGAGAGAGAGAGAGAGAGAGAGAGAGAGAGAGAGAGAGAGAGAGAGAGAGAGAGAGAGAGAGAGAGAGAGAGAGAGAGAGAGAGAGAGAGAGAGAGAGAGAGAGAGAGAGAGAGTACACTTTTGCATCTGTTTTTTTTATCATTATTTCAGAGCAACAGGTTTTAGAGAATAAAGCACGACAGCTACATTTTTTAAAAAGACGTTTACAAAATGTGGTTTGTTCTAAAAACAGCAGCATGAGGAGGAACAGAGAAACAAAGCAAAGCAGGAAGTGGAGCTCAGCTGGACTGTTCCTTCAACAGACTCTGACCTCCAAACAGAGGCTGGGCAGGTCACAGAAAATAAAGGAATATATTACTATAATAACATGCAGGAAAAAAATGTGAATTATCTATGCTGTTTTGGTGGTAGTGAACAGTCTGAAAAAGTGTGTGTGTGTGTGTGTGTGTGTGTGTGTGTGTGTGTGTGTGTGTGTGTGTCTGTGTGCATGTGCGTGTGTGTGTGCACGTAGAACATCCTGTAATTTGCAGTAAACCCACTGGACAGAACATTGTGAGGGCTTTGAGCTCAGAAACATTATACAGATCACAATGCAGAGAGAGACAATCCACCAACATTAGACACACACACACACACACACACACACACACTCAGCCGCTGACACAGAGTGCATATAAAAACAACAATGTTAAAATACCACAGAACTTAAAACACTTTTTCAAATTCTAGAGTTTGGTTTTCGAGTGAAGGTCTAAACCTCATAAGAGTTGATTATTAACTGTTTCTGTTTACAGAAAACTTTGAACACATCCCAAAAGATAATGGTCTATGGTCCAACTCCAAGAACTAAGCTCTCTGTAATGTGCTTTTATTACAAATATATAAAAATCTGCTTTCTCTCTCTTTCTCTGTTTCTCTCTCTCTCTCTCTCTCTCTCTCTCTCTCTCTCTCTCTCTCTCTCTCTCCCCTGTTTACAATAGTGAGCTTTTTTCTTTTTCTAAAGATTAATCTGGACCATGTTATTGGTGAACAGCTTCAAAGTGGCAGCCAATGGGAGGTCAGTTGTCAGGCAGTCTCGGCCTTCTTTCGAGACTCATTTGATCACCAATCTGTGCCTAAGAGAGATGTCAGGATATAATAGCCTGTCACGCTAATCCTCCCCGACTGCACTATTGTTTACATGGAGCTGAAGGCCCACGCCTTGGCCTGCCTGAACACGCCCTGGCACACTTCAGCCCAACTCAATCATCTCTGTAGATTTCTGTTGGAGAACAGAAAACAGAACTAGAGTATAAAAAAACAACATCATAATACATTTTATGTGTTTTAGTGACTATATGTTTATTTTACATCATCTTAGTCCATGAGTTCATTGTTGCATGTTTCTAATTCTAAAGACTTTCTTATAAAAATTCAACTCAAATCAATTCAGTATTGAATTTTTAAATGTAACATTTATTACCTATTGAGCAAGTCAGAGGAACCAAACTCAAAAAGGGAAGCTGTCCTTGTCTTCATGATCCTGTTATAAATCATTTCCAATCTATAGCAAGTGTATAAATGTATGCTCAAACAAGTGCACTTGTGTAACTAGGAAATTCATTCAAGTTTTAACACGAAGTCCAGAAGGTTGAAGAGATGAAGAACTGTTCACTTATGAAGATTTAAGTACAAAACTGTTCGTATCCATGACGCCATCGTCCTAAAGCCATCTTCATGCAGTCCATTCACAGAAATCTTGAGTATCTTAACTTGTGTATCTCAAGTTAAAAAAAAAAACATTGTACTACTCAGTGTCTGTATTCTACGTTCATTCTCTTGTGTCGCCTTTTATCCCTAATTTCTTTCATTCCAATAACTGGAAAAAATATGTAAATAGAGCATGCACTTTGCATACGGTTTGTCTCCGACCCCCATTATTTTACTCTACACTGTATAATCAGATGAGCCTCTGAGTTCTTGGTATCTTTAGCATGTAGACTGTGTGCATTAATCAATACAAAGTGCTCTGTGTATGAGAGGACCTCCTCATGACACACGTGATACACTGTGTTGTAGGAAGATGAGGAAGATCACCACTGGCCATGGAAAAAAAAGTTACTTGAATTTACTTCATTCAGATGTGTTCATCACATTTACATCAATACAGTTTTAAACGCAAGTTTGTTTTATTTGTTTAGTTTTATACCACCACAATGGTGAAGTCGTGTCATAGTAATATTGACTGGATGATAGGAGTGTAGGATACCTAGGATTGGTAACGAGATCAGTGTCGGAATATCGGAAATATCAGAATACAGGAATGTTAGGTAATAGACTACAGGAATGCTGGAATATCAGAATACAGAAATATCTGAATATCAGAATACAGGAATAATGAAATGTTAGAATAAGACGTATCGGAATATTAGGACTCAGAAATATCTGAATATCAGAATACAGGAATATTGAAATGTTAGTTAGAATAAGAAATATTAGAATACAGGAATGTCAATATATCGGTACATAGGAATATCGAAAATATCACATTACAGTGATGTCAGAATATCTAATACAGGAGTATTGGAATATCAGAATTCAGGAATATTAGATATCTAATATTAGCCGTTTTCTTATGTGACCTGATCAATTTAATAGACATTTCAAGTTAGTTTTGGGTTAAAATTCTATTTAAAGAAATGACGCTTTGATCCGGAATGTTATATTCTCATCTAAAGCACACAGCACACTTTATCTTTAATAGAACTGAACACAATAATTAATAGAACTGTGTAAAACCTGATAATCATTGCAAATCGCTCTAATCTTTTGTACAAAGCAGAACAAAACATTCAACATCACAGACATCATGGACAAAAAATTGTTTTTACTTTTAAAAAAATCACAACAATTCTGTTCATTTCTAATTTTAAATGAAAAAAGAGAACAACAAAAACACAGGTTTTTGGACCTGTTATCATTTCTTCCAAACTGAACAGACTGAACTGTGACAGCTACGTTTCTCTGAAGTGACAGAAGAAATCTACATTAAATTGCTTGTTGCATTTGAAAAATTGCATTTACAGAATGATGTGATTTTTATTATTTCTCTTTGACATGCCATCAGTGGTGCTTTCTTTTCACTGAAAAGCCTCACATCCATCTGCGTATTATTAGTGATGTAATATTGAGCAACAGACGGATGAAAAGAAAAACTGGAAGCGCTTTTTGTGAGCAACTGTATTACTGAGATAAAAAAAAATTAAAATCTAGTGTCATTAAATAATGATTCCATATATAAATAGTGTACTCAGGAAGCTTCTTCAGAGAAACATAAATCCAACTTGCTAACTAGTTAGCCAAGCACATTTACCGCTAGCAATCTGGCTAGCAAGCTAATGAATACAAAAATGATAAATAAAACTCAGATGAAGAAAAAACATATGAATAAGAATCCCGAATGCTTTCTTCTACAAAATAATATAAATTACCCTCAATCTGACATGCACAAGCTGAGCTGCAGCATTTAAGAACAAAGATCTTCAGTGCTAAAAAAGCTGCATGCTAACCTGGGTGCAAAAAGAGCTGAGTAGCCTTGCAACCTGATGTTAATTGTTTATACTCTGACTGAAATTATTTTATTCAGTGCTATTCAGATAAACTAACACTTTCAAATGGTTTAACTGTAGAAAATGCTCATTTGTCAGAGGATAAATGATGCTAAGCAGTGGAAAGTCTCTTGATGCTTACAGCTTTGTTGAAATAAATTATAGCACATGCAACTCCTCAGTAAGAGAATGTGCTAGCTGTCTAGCAGAAAGTATTTGATGGAGATTTTTAGGCATGTTACCTAACTACAGTAGCATGGAAAGCCGGTTAAAGTCTTCACTGGCGTTTTACTGATATGATGGTTAGCTAATTAGCTAAAGTGAAATTCTGCTTCCTGAATGTAACTGCATGTAAACACAAATGTCTTCAATTGGCTCGGAAAGGTGTCTGATTTTATAGTATGAAGTATAAATGAATGTGTTTATGAAGACATATTCCCATTATGACATTTAAAAGTCATTTTTAACAAAAAACCTGTTTTTGCAACAGGAATATGAGCCTGACTCTCATGTTGTCTTAATGGAAGTGATTTTCTTGCACACGCTATGCAGAACAACTCAGGCTCCTCCTCATAGGTTTCACTGACTTTTTTTTAAATTGATTTTCTCTTATATTCTCTCTTATGAAAACATTACTCAGAGGTTGTGAGTGACAGGATCCATTTTGTGAGATTCTACTTCGGGCTGTAATTAGGCAAGCGTAAATCCGTGGTGTCTAGTGCTGTGTTTTTGTGAGCACTCCCACACACACATGCTTGTGTGAACACACTCTTATTCTGATGCATCTCAACAAGTCTCCTTTTGCGCTCTAGTACCTCACAGAGAAACTGATAACTGTCTGAAACCTCTGACCTTTTGAAACTCTAAACAGACAGAGATGGAACAGATGGTTTCAAGACCTGGGGTGGAGCAGGATCTCCATCATCATGGTGTCCCCTCTCACCATTTACTCTTGTTTATGTTTGTGAAATTTTGTGCTGGATATATTCTTTAGATCAGTTTGTGTTCATTCTTCTCTCTGATTATTATTATTAGTTTTGGTTATAGTTAAATTCTTTTAAGAAATAAAATCACACACAAACCTTTAGCCTGTGTGTGTGTGTGTGTGTGTGTGTGTGTGTGTTTGTGTGTGTATGTCCTATGCTAATTGTAGTATGTGCTTTCTCACTTTCACAAAAAAACCTTTGACTTTTGTCTATTTTTTACCTCTAGGGTTTGCACCAAATGGTTTTAGGACATTCTGAGTAATGTCATTGTTTTGATGGTGGAAGGTTTACCTGGGCTACACACACACACACACACACACACACACACACACACACACACACACTTTACTCAAGCAATACAAAGCAGTCCTAAACTTGAAACAACATTTTGTTTACCTTCATTTACATACATATGGGGGTCGCACACTTATCTGATACATGAACAATAACACGTACATAAAGGGGCCTGTGAGCAACAACACTTATGTTTACTGCTATAAAACGACTGCTAGTACAACAGGTGGGTTATATAAAGAAAGGAAGAAAGAGAGAGGGGGAGAGAGAGAGAGAGAGAGAGAGAGAGAGAGAGAGAGAGAGAGAGAGAGAGAGAGAGAAAGCACACAGGGAAGTATAATCCAAATGACATCCTGAATATACACCATGGATTAACACTTTGTGTGACACTCGAATGGTCTTTGTATTACATTGTATTCCAGTGAGATGAAACTGCCTGAAACGTGTAAATGTAAAAAGTGTCACAAAAATCTCAATGCCTTCCCAGACACTTTGCACAACATGTTGAGGTCTCTGTCCAATTTTCTAGATCAGACACACACACACATACACACACACCATACACACACAAACCAGCCTCCATGCCACCCTGCTGCCTTTCACACTGTAAACAGTCTGCTTTTCCATCCGGGCCATGTGGCCTAGATTCACTTCATGACTAAGCCAGTAGCAACATTTACACTCACATACGTGCATTTTTCCACCACATACGTGTTCTATTGAAGTCATAGGCCCTGTTAAATCTTTATTTGTTTATAAGTAGGTTAAAGGTTTTTGTTGTGAAAGAAGAGGAATAAAATTCACTTTATGAGGTTTTCTATTCCATGTTGAACAGATGCACAGTAATCAACCAGAAATTCTGTAGAAGGACAAAAACAAACAGGTTTGTAATTACAGATAAAAGTCAACAGCTCTTTGTGATAGAAAGGAACTTTGCATGCAGACACAATGCCACCTGCAGGTCAACTCATGTATAGCGGATAAAAACAAGGCTAAAACTGTAGGTTTTTGTAAAGATGAATCCAATATTTATTTATTTAGTTAGTTAGTTAGTTATTCAATAACAGTTGCATAACTATACACACCCCTTAATTCATACTTTGTAAAACATAATTTGCTTGTAAGACAGAAGGCATTCAGCCTTCTTGGGATAGAATCTACCAACTTAAAATGTTAGTTCATGCTTCATTGCAAAAATGTTCCAGATCTATAACATTATAAGAGGAAACTGTTTCATTCTTTTTTATTTATTTATTTATTTAATTTTATTTAATTTTATTTTTTTTACAGGTTTTTTGATAGCATTTAGATCTGGACTCTGATTGGAACATTCAGAGACGTCTATCTTCTCTGACTGGAGCTCTTCTTTTGGTGACTCACCACTGTGTAGCGATGCACAGATCGAACCATATCATCTCATCAGCAAGATCGACGAGTCAGCATACAGAAAGATGGAGAAACAGCTAACTGGTGTAGAGCCAACAACCTGTCTCTGAATGTTAATAAAACCAAAGAGATGGTTGTTGACTTCAGAAGAGCACAGAGCGACCACTTTCCGCTGAACATCGACGGATCTTCAAATTTCTTGGTGTTCATCTAGCGGAGAACTTCAGCTGGTCACTCAACACCAGCTCCATCACCAAAAAAGCACAGCAGCATCTGTACTTCTTATGAAGCCCGAGGAAAGCCCATCTCCCTCCCCCATCCTGACTACTTTTTACAGAGGGACCATTGAGAGCATTCTGAGTAGCTGCATCACTGTCTGGTTTGGGAACTGCACCATCTCGGATTGCAAGACCCTGCAGCAGATAGTGAGGACAGCTGAGGAGATCATTGGAGTCTCTCTTCCCTCTATCATGGACACTTACACCACACGCTGCATCCGCAAAGCCAACAGCATTGTGGGTGGCCCCACACACCCCTCACACACTCTTCACCCTCCTGCAGTCTGGAAAAAAGTACCGAAGCATTCAGGCCCTCACAACCAGACTGTGTAACTTTATTTCTTTTCACAAGCCATCAGACTCCTCAATAACTGAACTGAACTGTACTGAGCACAACACACACATGCACATCAACTGTATGGACTGCACAGACCTACACCAAATACACACACTTCCGATATAAATCCATGTACACAGAAACACCCATGTCAAACTGTTTACATGCTGTTTTTGCACACAGTTTTTGCTCTTTTCACATGCTGTAAAGTATTTCTGCACATGCAAGGGGGGGAAGTTGTGGCCTAATGGTTAGAGAGTTTGACTCCCAACCCTAAGGTCGTGGGTTTGAATCTCGGGCTGGCAATATCACGACTGAGGTGCCCTTAAGCAAGGCACTGGGCACCGCAGCATAAATGGCTGCCCACTGCTCCGTGTGTGTGTACTTTGGATGGGTTAAATGCAGAGAACGAATTCTGAGTATGGGTCACCATACTTAGCTTTATCTCACATCAATATAGAACATACAGCATGTACACTGGTCAGAGCTGCTTTTGTGCATTGTCTTTTGTAAAATGTCTTGTATTTTTTGTTTGCATTGTCTTTTGTCCTGCACTGTCTTGTCTTTTGTCTTGCACTGTTTGCACCAGGTTGATCAGATGCACTTTATGTGTCTAGGACTAACTTACATAAATCCTTAGCTCTGTCTTTGTTTTATGTAGCACATGGTCCTGGAGAAATGCTATCTCATTTCACTGTGTAATGCAACAGCTATATATGGTTGAAACGACAACAAAAGCTTCCTGAATTCTTGATTTTGTTCTTGGAGTCATTATTATGCTTAAAAATTGAATTTTTCTTCATCTTCACCTGTCTAACAGACCCCTGCAGATTCTGGTGCCAAAATAAATATCAGCAGAGAAGCAGCCCTACAGCATGATGCTGCCACCACCATGCTTCACCAAGCCGTCTTGTTTTTGCACCAAACATATCTTTTTATACGAAGCCCAAAAGATTCTACACATTTTGCCACAAATTATCTTAGTATGTTTATTTAGATTGTAATTCATTTTTATCCACGTGTCACTTAAAGATGTACTGTATGCCACACGATTTGTTATTTATTTCTTAAATATTCTTTTTTTTTTTTGCTATTATGATAAATATTGCAATTTAATTTTAAGAGGCTTTTATTTTGAAACAAAAAACAGTACTTCCGTGTTTTGGTCACGTGTTGTGTTTGTGTTGGGAAGGTGCTGTAGCTAGCTAACATAATGTTAATGGTGGAAACCTCGATATTATGATGTAGTCTGAAGTGTAATATGGTATAAAATGTTCAACGTTACTATTCTTTAGCTGGAAAGCTGTATGTCAGTAATGTTATATTGCTTTCCCTAAACACAAACCCACACACACCCACAGACAGTAAACAGAGAGGACATGCGTTCCCTGAGTTTTGTTCAGCGTGTGTGTTTGGACTTCACAGGTTCTCTGTTTCCTCATGCCATCTGCCTCGGAGACGCCGATAATGACTCTGTAAGTTCATCCACCAGCTCTTTTCAGGGGAAAGTGTCTAGAGCATGCGCAGAAGGTGACGTCACCAGGTGTTATCAGGCGACGTCACCAGGTGTTATCAGGCGACGTCACCAGGTGTTATCAGGTGACGTCATGAACTAATTAGCATTTTTATTGATGGATCCAGGATATGGAAATGGAAGAGTAGTTTTCTGAAGACGTCTGTTAGAATAGAATCATTTGTCACAAACTAAACTTTTACACATACAGTACAATATACTTGACTTTCTATCAAGAACATCGTTGTTTGGTTATTGGGAACAACAGTCATTGGTCATTGGGAACAATATTGATGGATGATTAGTTATTGGGAATAATTGCAATTAGTTACTGGGAACAATAATGATTGGTGATTAGTTATTGGGAACGATAGTGATTGGTCATTGGGAACGATAGTGATTGGTCATTGGGAATGATAGTGATTGGTGATTAGTTATTGGGAACGATAGTGATTGGTCATTGGGAACGATAGTGATTGGTCATTGGGAACGATAGTGATTGGTGATTAGTTATTGGGAATAACTGCGATTAGTTATTGGGAACAATAATGATTGGTCATGGGGAGCAATAGGATTGATCATAGGGAACAATAGTGATTGGTGATTAGTTATCGGGAATAATAATTATCTGTGATTAGTTATTGGGAACGATAGTGATTGGTCATTGGGAACGATAGTGATTGGTGATTAGTTATTGGGAATAATTGCGATTAGTTATTGGGAACAATAATGATTGGTCATGGGGAGCAATAGGATTGATCATAGGGAACAATAGTGATTGGTGATTAGTTATTGGGAATAATAATGATCTGTGATTAGTTATTGGGAACGATAGTGATTGGTCATTGGGAACAGTAGTGATTGGTCATTGGGAACAGTAGTGATTGGCCATTGGGAGCAATAAAATTGATCATAGGGAACAATAGTGATTGGTTGATGGTAACAATAACGATAGGTGATTAGTTATCGAGAATAATGGTGATTGGGAATAATAGTAATTGGTGATTAGTAATTGGGGCCAATAGTGATTGGTCAATGGGAGCAATAAAGTCACTAAAGAAGTCTAAACAGTCACCAAATCTAGCAACAAATTACTGTCACTCTCAGTTCATGGTGGCTGACTAATAAATGGCTGCCTGCTGCCTACTCAAGTGCACTTGTGACCTCTGTCTTACCTGGCAGAAGATCCATTACCATACAGAAATTTGCTTCTTGAATCTCTGACACTGACTATTCAGCCCACTGCTTTGAGGAGGAAAATATATACCTCTCATCACAGTCAGCTGGATAGATTTTTGCTAACAAAAGACAAACATGGAGGCATCTGTGGTTTTTTTTGGCAGTTTTTAGATAGAAAGCAATGTCAAAGGCAGCATTATTTGGCTTGAAGTAACAACTTCAACAAATGGTGTAGTTAACGTTCTCCAATGGTGCAGTGGTAGGTTCTCCAGCTGTTACACCTAATGTGGATGTATGTTAGAACGGTACATCCAGAGGTTAGTGCTCCCAGTGTTCCCTAGATTGGAACAACCTGAATTGGTTAAACAAGATGAATAAATGTTGTGTTTATTAAGATATCTGTGTAAATCACATATTTTACTCTGTAGTTAAATGAACTTGTGGTCGGTGACACGAGTGGGAAGTTATACATCTATAAGAATGATGACTCCAAGCCCTGGATCACTAGAACATGTGTAGGAATGGTAAGTCAGATTATTAGTCTTTTCAATCTCACTATTAATGATGAATATAATACAAAATATAATCTACCATCTTATTGGTTCACAACTGTGTTTTGTTGCTAGCTTACATGTGTGGGAGTAGGAGACCTCTGTAACAAAGGCAAGGTAATGCAGCATGTAAAAATCACTTTTTACTTTGACAACTAAGATAAATCTATTTTGGTCAATGTTCTATAGTCCTGGATTTGACCACTTTGTTTTTTTTACCAGAACCTTGTGGTGGCTGTAGGTGCAGAAGGCTGGTTCCACCTGTTTGATATCACCTCCGCTGCAGCCAAAGCCGAATCCTCCAGCCAGCCCGAGTGTTTGTTCGGGGATGACCAGAAGCCGTGTTTTACACAGCACATCCCAGCTAACACGAAAGTCATGCTCATCAGCGACATCGGTGAGTCAAACACTTAACAACTCTTTTCAGTTTTTTAAATATTTATCATAAATAATCAGTAATCAGACATTACACTTAAACTCACTTTTTATATCCATTTAATGGTTTTGGTTTCTCCATCAGTAAACACTTGATTACTTCAAAAAAACAGACTTGATGTTAAGACTAGAATGAACAGATTTAGGACGTTTTGAGCATACAGTACACAGTTAGAGAAGGGAACTGATTTATAATCACACTCTCTGGTGTCACCCAGATGAGGATGAGGTTCCCTTTTGTGTCTGGTTCCTCTCAGGGTTTCTTCCTCGTATCGTCTCCTCACTACCGTCACCTTAGGGATAAATTTATAATGTATACATTTCAGTAAAGCTGCTTTTTGACACTGTTAAATCCACTATACAAATAAAACTGCATTGAACCGACTGTAAATATTAAAAGTTAATTAAGTTTCAAACAAAAGGCAAACAAAAATAATTCTTCTTATAACATCAGACACGTCAATACCCAATGAACTGAAAACATTTTATTTAAAATCTTAGAAGCAGAATATATTCACTCCGGGCCTCAGAACGTCTATGACACAACCTCCTTGAACATCAGAACATTAGACTTGTTCCCCAACAGCAAATTTCCTGCCTCATGCTCACCACGATGGTGACAAGTGGCCAGCTTAAATGGTGCAGATGTCTTCTCTAAACGCCAGTATATTTGAGACAGCTGAAGAATGTCACCGTCCAGCATGATTATGTACTGTGTGAAAGTTTTAGGCGGGTGTGAAAAAATGCTGTAAACAAAGAATGCTTTCAAAAATGGAAGTGTTAAACATTTATTTTCATAAATGAACAAAAGGCAGTGAATGAACAATAGAGAAATCTAAATCAAATCAATATTTGCTGTGACCTTCCCTTTGCCTTCAAAACAGCAGCAATTCTTCTAGGTACACTTGCACACAGTTTTTGAAGGAACTCGTCTGGTAGGTTGTTCCAAACATCTTGGAGAACTAACCACAGATATTCTGTGGATGTCGGCTTTCTCACATCCTTCTTTCTCTTCATGTAATCCCATGTAAAAAAAAAAAAATAACACCAAATATTGATTTGATTTAGATTTTTCTTTTGTTTGCTCACTTTGCATTTTGTACATTGATAGAAATAAACACTTGTTATTTATATTTATAAAAGCATTCTTTGTTTACAGCATTTTTTCCTACCTGCCTAAAACTTTTGCACAGTACTGTATAAAATTGTTGCATCCAGAGCTCTGATCTAAGCTTTCTCATAAAGCTGTGATATTGGCTTAAAGAGAGCTGTGTACATGTGATTCACTCATAATTTAATAAATCTGGAGCAAAAAAAAAAGTGAATAAAATTGACATTGACAAATTGATATGTACCAAAGAACACTAAGTGCTATAAAATGTTCTTTATCTAAGGTAATATCCCAGGACCCTGAAATGTCATGTATTTCCTTTGTAAAGTAAGATGTATAGATTGTTTAGGTTGATTAGTGTGTGTGTCTGTGTGTGTGTTAGACGGTGATGGACGCAGCGAGCTGGTTGTGGGCTACACCGACCGCGTAGTGCGAGCTTTCCGCTGGGAGGAGCCGTCTGATGCCACAGACCTGACATCTGGTCAGCTAATTCTGCTGAAGAAGTGGCTTTTGGAGGGACAGGTGAATGTTTACACACTACTACAGTTCAGTTATGTTTAATGACCTGGCAGTGTCTCTCTGTTTAATGACCTCAAACGTTACTGGATCAGGGGTTCAGGCACCAGCACCTCTAAGCTGTCACTGTTGGGCCCTTGAGCTAGACCCTTAACTTTTGTCTGCTCCAAGGACATTGCATCATGCCTAACCCTGAGCTCTTACCCCAACTAAGCCAAGTAAAGGCTTCTTCTGATGAGCATTTGGTGCTTTTCTCAGATTTCAGCATTTAATCATAAAGTAAACTAGAACCAAGTATAAAGCTGTTAAAAGAGTTGACTGTGTTTTTACCAGAATCAAGCGCACAATGGTTGTAGAAAAAACAACCTAAACACAAGGGATGTAATAATAGGTGTTTTAATAAAAGGTGTAATACAACATATTGATTCGTAGTTGTATTCCTTCACTCACACACTGGCTTGTGTTCATGTCCTGGTCCAAAAGTAGGATGTAAACACTTTCACCTAAAATATACAAAATGTCATCAGATAAAAGCTAGCCTAATAGCGACACCTTCAACCCTTATTTTCCCCTGCAGGTGGACAGTTTATCAGTAAACCCAGCTCCAGATGGCAGGCCTGAGCTCATGGTCTCTCAGCCAGGCTGTGGTTACGCCATCCTGCTCTGTTCCTGGACACAAGATGGCAGTGCAACGACAGGAGAGAGCCGCATGGCAGCATCTGCAGGGTAAGCGCTTCTTAATCTCTCTGTGGATGAGAGTTATCCTAATATATTTATAACAATAGTAAAATTCATATCTAACACTTTTGTAATCCCTCGAAGATCCTCAGCAATTAAAAATGTTATGTATAACACAATGTTCTTAGTCTCACCTGAGAGTCCAGGAACCTTCACTTTTATTATTTCACAGAATCTGAGACGCATTCATTTAAATGCAGGCTCGTCGGGCTTTGCTGTATCAGGGTAAAATGTCGTCCTTATTATAACCGAGTTTTGAATCAGAGCCGGTTAATGTGTCATGTGCTGCATACAGCTTATCTTGGGAAGTGAGAATTAAAAGCTAAACGACTGAATGATGATCAGATGATGCTACACTGTTTGTACTTTGGCGTTTCCACGGTTTCCAGGGTTTCTGTCATTCAGCACTGAGGCCAAGTTTATTTATTAATTCAGTACCAAGTGCAGACAAGAAGAAAATGGGCAGGAGGATTCATATGAATGGATGTCATTGAGTGCTGCTACGTTTTGGTTATGTGGGCTGGTACATGACATGATGTTCAAAAGAAACAAAAAGATCAGATGTACATGTTTTTTTTTTTCTCCCACTGCAGAGAAGGGCCCTCTAGAGACGTGGTTCTTCATCTGACCACCGGTCGCATTCATAACAAGAACGTGTCGACCCATTTGATAGGCAGCATCAGTAGGGGTACTGCATGAACACACACACTTTCTCTCTCTCTCTCTCTCTCTCTCTCTCTCTCTCTCTCTCTCTCCCTTTCTCTCTCTCTCTCTCTCTCTCTCTCTCTCTCTCTCTCTCCCTTTCTCTCTCTCTCTCTCTCTCTCTCTCTCTCTCTCTCTCCCGCTCTCCCGCTCTCCCTCTACAGTATGTCTCTCTTTCTCTCTGATACATTTATACATTTCTAAGCCAACTTGCCCCAAAGAATGTTATGACCGAGCTGTCAGTCACGTTTATTTAGTATTAACTAATCAGCCAATCACGTTGTAGCAACAGAATACATTCAGTTCTCCACGACCATGTCAAGAGCTTCAGTTCATTTAATATCAAGCATCAGAATGTAGAATAAAATGTGATCTCAATGACTTTGACTGAAACTTGCTGGTTTGCACAGCAGTCTAAACAGGATTCCTGCTCTTGGTTGACAGGAGAGGGATTTGTATGTAGTCTATTCTTATTTAGTTTATCTGCCTCGAGGGTGTAGGGTACAGTCATCCTGATGAGAACATTAACCCGAAGCTCTGGACCTGTATCTGCATGATTTCCTGCAGTTGAGCCACTGCTGCGTGATTGGCCGATTTGATAACTACATGAACGTGCAGGTTTTCAAAACCACACCTTTAACACAGGATGCAATTCATGATTGCATTTAGTAAACAGTATTCAGAGGTAAACTTTGCCCTGTTCTGTTTTTTTCTTTAGGATCGAAGGATGATGACTCAAAAGGAGGCTTATTTGCTCTCTGTACTTTAGATGGTAAGCAGCATGAGCTATGGAGACGTTCCAGCCGATTATATTAGGGTGGGCTGGTACAACTAATTGGTGGCCAATCAGTTGTAGTGCCCCCAACACTCCCATAAGCAATCCACAGAACACTAATAGCATTTTTTTATACAGTCCATGGTTTTCTTTGTTGCTTCTGCAGGATGCATGCTTCTGTAATGGGGCACTTGTTGAGGACTGAGCAGTGCTTGTGGAGGGTAAACTGGAATTAGCTGTATGCTCTGATGTGCTAGCAGCAGAGACACAGACAGCACTAGTTTGCTTTATAGGCTTAAACGTAATCAAATTGCATGTCGGTCAAATTATGAACATTTGTTAGCTGCTGCACAGCAATCACAAACTGAGAAAAGTAGGAAAACTTAAAAAAAAAAGTCAGTACGGAGTTAGAGACTGTAAGTGTGTCGAATTAATGTGAGGAGAGTAGTGAAAAACTATTGTGTGCTGTGGGGGCAGGGCTTTTTTTTTTTAACACAACCATATATCTCCTCTTTGGCCTTCCTCTTGTCCTCTTACCTGCAGCTCCATCTCCAACATCCTTCTACCAATATAACCATCTCCCTCCTCTGTACATGTCCAAACCATCTCAATCTAGTCTCTCTGACCTCTCTGTCCCCAAAACAGCCAACCTGAGCTGTCCCTCTGATGTGCTCATTCCTAATCCTGTCCATCCTCGTCACTCCTAAAGAGAACCTCATCATCCTCATCTCTGCTACCTCCATCTCTGCCTCATGTCTTTTCCTCACTGCTACAGTCCCTTTTTTCCCTTTGGCTAAAATAAAAGAAATCCAACTTTGATTGGTTAGGCAAGATCTAAATTTGGGTGGGCATATACACACATTTGACAAACCTCTGTATTTTATTCCACGCTGTTTTATTTATTTATTATATGATGGCACACAAAAACACACTCTGTTCTACATAAAGGTGTTATTAGCAGATGATTCCTTGACCATTTGGTGCTGACTCCAATTTGACTGATCCAAAGCTTTGTTTTATCCTGAAAAATATAAAACTAGGCATGTTCGAATTTAGGATTGAGGATGACTGACTTCATTGTGAAACTCCTGATCTTGAATGTCATTATATCAGTCAGGCATGTTTCAGAATCTTTTTCCCGAGTTCTTTAGTGTTTGTTTTATCTGCACAGGGACCCTGAAGCTCATGGACAGCTCTGAGCAGCTCCTGTGGTCAGTGCAGGTGGATCACCAGCTCTTCGCACTGCAGAAACTGGACGTTACAGTAAGTAGATTAAAGTCATAGCAGGTTTTTAAAGAGCTTCTTCCTAGCAGTGAGCGTTGAGTGTCATACTACATACTAGATACCCATCAACAGTTTTAGTTTTTTTTTTAAACTGACTGAGCTGCACAATGTGATGCGTGTATACGGTTGTGTATTCAGGGTGACGGCAGAGAGGAGGTGGTGGCGTGTGCCTGGGACGGCCAGACCTACATCATCGACCATAATCGCATGGTCGTCCGATTCCAGTTCGATGAGAACGTGAATGCTTTCTGTGCCGGTAAGGTTGTTAGATTTACACGTGTTGGAACGGAGCATGATAGCAAGCTGTAAATGCGATCACATAACTCACCACTAGTTGTCAGTATAGGAGCTTTAGAAGACTCTCAATGCCACCTTTCCTCCCTTTCTGCCCTTCTAAACCCTCCTTTCTGTCATCCTGAGCACTTTGTTAGTCAAGGATGAGTGCACCTTGCAGTGAGGTTATATAATTATTATTTTTTTATATAAACTAAACGTAACACACAAACAGTTATACACACACATAAAGCAAGATTCATTTATACACAAACACACTAGATGTCACTACGGGCACTAATCTATATCGAATGCAATCACAGACGCAGCGTACATGCTTATTTATAAGTGTTAAATAAAGTGTAATTATGATATCTACATACACATGATATCTACATACATGCACACGGTCGTGCATCAGTACAGTCACGGCTCCTTTGTGGTTCTGTAACGTTGCAGGACTGTACGCGTGCAAGCAGGGTAAGAACATCCCCTGTCTGGTGTATGTGAGCTTCTGTCAGAAGATCTATGTGTACTGGAGAGTCGAGTTGGAGTGCATGGAACCCACCAGCCTCAGGAGAGTGTTGGAGCAGAGACCAGAATACACAGATCTGCTGAGCAAGCTGGGAGTGGGTGAGGAACTGTGTGTGTGTGTGCGTGTGTGTGCATGCGTACGTGTTTTGAACAAATGGCAAACGGTCAAAGCCAGTCTTGTGACGTCTTGGTGTCACTATGTAGATCCTGGTGTCATATATATAACACAGCGTCTTAAACAGCAATACAAAGTTCCTCCGTGTTGAGTCTTCCAGAAAGATCTGCTGATTTCTGTTGGCTTCCTCAATCTTCAAGGGTTCAAAGCATAAAAAGAAATAGATAAATGAAAACGATGAAACTGATAAAAAAAAAAAACAGATCCCATTTTCATTTACTGCCTCATCTTTTTTCAGCCATTCGTTATAAATTAAAGCCCACATTTTTTTTAGACCTTTCAGGTTTCCAAATGTTTAGTTTATGACAAACAAAACTTAAGAAGCCATTTCTCACATAAAAGTCTTTTCTTAGCTGTCTGAGAAATCCTTGAATAAAGCTGAAATTTGTCTTTGCTTCTTTTCACACATTTATTCAAGTGTAATGAAATACTTGTGAATTGGAGTCCATTTAACTCACATTTTGAGGTGTTTACCAACATGCCTCAGCTTTCTGGTGATATTATTATGCTAGAAGCTCTGACTGGTTTGTAAAATCTGTTTGTACTGTTTTTGAATTTTGGAGATATGATTAGATAACAGCAGTGGAATTTAAAGCTATTAAGACATTCGGTTTTACTGTTCAGTCCTTCTGCATTTCATACCACACACACACACACACACAGCACACACACACACACACACACACAAACACACACACACATATATATACTAACACACACATACACATATACTAACACACACAAATATACTGTATATACTAACATATACGAACACACACACATATACTAACACATGCACACATATACTAACACATACACACATACTAACACATGCACACATACTAACACATACACACATACTAACACATGCACACACACATACCTACACACACACATATACTAACACATACATATACTAACACATGCACACATATACTAACACACACACACACATATACTAACACATACATATACTAACACATACACACATATACTAACACATACACACACATACTAACACATGCACACATATACTCACACATACACATACATATACTAACACATACACACACATACTAACACATACACACATATACTAACACATACACACACTACACATACACACACATACTATACATACACACATATACTAACACATGCACACACATACTAACACATACTAACACATACACACACATACTAACACATGCACACATATACTCACACATACACATACATATACTAACACATACTAACACATACACACATATACTAACACATACACACACACTACACATACACACACATACTACACATACACACATATACTAACACATACTAACACATACACACACATACTAACACATGCACACATATACTCACACATACACACACACTACACATACACACACACTACACATACACACACATACTACACATACACACATATACTAACACATACACACACATACTATACATACACACATATACTAACACATGCACACACATACTAACACATACACACACATACTAACACATACACACACATATACTAACACATACACACATATACTAACACACACACATACTAACACATACACACATATACTAACACATACACACACATATACTAACACACACATATACTAACACACACATACTAACACACACACAAACTAACACATGCACACACACACATTTTAACACACACAAACATACTAACACACACACACATATACTAACACACACATATACTAACACATACACACACATACCTACACATACACACATATACTAACACACACACTAACACACACACTAACACATAGACACATACTAACACATACACACACATATATACCTACACACACACATATACTAACACATACACACATATACTAACACATACACACATATACTAACACATACACACACTAACACATACACACATACTAACACATGCACACACACATACCTACACACACACATATACTAACACATACACACATATACTAACACACACACAAATACTAACACATACACACATGTACTAACACACACACATATATACTTACACATACACGCACATATACTAACACATACACACACACTAACACATACACACATACTAACACATGCACACAGACATACCTACACACACATATACTAACACATACACACATATACTAACACACACACAAATACTAACACATACACACATGTACTAACACACACATATATACTTACACATACACACATATACTAACACACACATATACTAACACACACATACACTAACACATACACACACATATACTAACACATACACACATATACTAACACACACACAAATATACTAATACACACATACTAACACATACACACATATACCTACACACACATATACTAACACATACACACATATACTGTACTAACACATACATATACTAACACATACATATACTAACACATACACACATACTAACACATACACACACACACATACTAACACATACACACATATACTAACACATACACATATATACTAACACACATATATACTAACACATACACACATACTAACACATACACAAATATACTGTATATACTAACATATACTAACACATACACACATATACTAACACACACACAAATATACTGTATATACTAACATATACTAACACATACACACACATATACTAACACATACACACATATACTAACACATACACACACATACTAACACATGCACACACATATACTAACACATGCACACACATATACTAACACATACACACATATACTAACACATACACACACATATACTAACACATACACACACATATACTAACACATACACACATATACTAACACATACACACATATACTAACACATACACACATATATACTAACAGACATATACTAACACATACACACACATACTAACACATACACACATATACTAACACATACATATACTAACACATACACATACTAACACACACACACTAACACACATATACTAACACATACACACATATACTAACACATACACACACATACTAACACATGCACACACATATACTAACACATACACACATATGTACTAACACATACACACATATGTACTAACACATACACACACATACTAACACATACACACATATACTAACACATACACACATATACTAACACATACACACATATACTAACACATACATATACTAACACATACACATACTAACACACACACACTAACACACATACACACATATACTAACACATACACACACACATTTTAACACACAAACATACTAACACACACACATACTAACACATACACACACACTAACATGCACACATACTAACACATACACACACATATACTAACACACACATATACTAACACATACACACACATACTAACACATACACACATATACTAACACATACACACACATATACTAACACATACACATATATACTAACACACATATACTAACACACACACACATATATTAACACATACACACACATATACTAACACATACACACACATATACCTACACACACACATATACTAACACATACACACATATACTAACACACACACACACATACTAACACACACACATATACTAGCACACACATACAGTATACTAACACATACACACATATACTAACACACACATACTAACACACACACACACATATACTAACACATACATATACTAACACACACACAAATATACAAATACACACATACTAACACATACACACATATACCTACACATACACACATATACTAACACATACACACATACTAACACATACACATACACACACATACACACATATACTAACACATACACATACATACACACATACTAATACATACACACATATACTAACACATACACACATATACAGTACTGTACTAACACATACACACACATATACTAACACATACACACACATACTAATACATACACACTCATATACTAATACATACACACACATATACTAACACATACACACAATGTAGTGCTACTGTAAGGATGCCCAATAGTACACTGTGTACTGACTATATGTATGAGCATATTGCACATGTTCACATGTTGATTTCATTATCTGTTTGTTAATTGTACATATTGTACACACATATTGTACTGATTATATGTATGAGCATACTGCACATTTTCACCTGTCAACTCATTATCTGTATAATTGTTCTGCAATTTCTGGAGTTACTATGACATATTTTAAAAAGTGTGAATTGTTTCTTTTGCTAATAACATATATCGACTTAGCATGTTTTGTCAGTAGATGGGGTTATAGCCCTGAGTTTATTGCTCTATTAAACCTCTAAGTGAAATAACAGAGAACATGTGCATTTTAATTTTAATCTTTCAATTCGATTATGGTCCACAAGATGATTATAATTCAGAACATGGATGGAAGATTTATCTGTTGAGACAAATTAGACCTTTATCAGGTTCTGTGCACTAAATGTTTGGAATAAATTAAAATAAATACATAAATAATAAAAATAAATTATTTAATTAAAAATAAAAAAAGACAAAAAAATGAAAGTCTCTAAGACTGAAAAGATAGATAGCGTAAATAAACTTGTATATAATGTTAATATGGTATATAATTGTAATAATGTTTAAATAATGAGCCTAATATTTCACTAGTATTTCACTAATATTTCAACGCATTTTCATTTAAAGGCGTTCATGTCCACAAAACATAGATCCCTGGCTTTAATTTATTATTTTATATGTACGACAAATATGGGAAACGTGAACATCTATAAGAATCTTTTTAAACCAACACCTTCATTTAGAAAGCATTTTCTCAGCACAGTTTCTCCAAATGAGCATTCGTAAAAAAAAACTGGTTAAAATAGTTCATGTATACACATGCTGTAGGTCTGTGTTTGTGTAACATGAGTTTGTGTTCCGTTTCAGACACAAGTGACGCAGAAGCCGTTCGGAAGCTAATCGGGGGCGTACTTTATGGAGATTCGGTATGACGAGAATAAAGATGACACCAAGTACTTTTCATAAATGTTTTATTGATCTTTGATTAAATGTCTTCAGAATCTTACTGTTCATTTTGTGCTCACTTGCTGTTCACTTTTTGTTAAGTGCTGTGTCTAATTTCATTCAGATCAAAAGATCAAGCAAGTTGTTTACTTCCAAAAAAAACAAGTTTGAAAATGTGAATCATTGTGTTTCTTTCTTGAACACATTGTTTGGTCATCTTTTACATCTGCTTGAGGACGAGAGAAAAAAAATACACAAACTTGTCCTAGTAAAGAGCATGTTGTAAATAATAAATACACAATGAAGACAATTTTATTCTGATTGGGTCCTGACTTCTCTTAATCACTTCTTATCCACTTCCTGCATCCCTGGGAAACATCAGAGGGTAAATCGTCTACTCCTTATCTACACCCGGTCATTTAATCCGTCTCTGAGGCTCGCTCTATTACTAGGGTTTTTTTTTCCTGACGTTTAAATTATTTAAGCTGCAAGTTTTCCATGACAGAAGAGGGCTGAAAGTCATTTGTCCATATACGTACAGCGCAGAGGAACAAGATTCCTGCTCGGGTCGCTTCCTGTTTCACCAGGAATGTCTGACAGGTCATATGCCACAGCTGGTTCTCAGAGACAACACATATATCACATACGGATGATGAATGATTCCGATGATTTGGTGCTTAACTTACACAATACAGTTAAGAATTTAGAAGCAAACGCTTTGACTCAGGCAATTGTACACTAGTCTATGACAAGATATACACTACTTTAAACTGTTACACAACTACACAATAACTTAAAGCATCCTGACGACTTCTGGATTCTTCACCCTAAGACTAGACCTGTCTTAACTTATCAGCATTTCCTACGTTCTCCTGTGTGTTTCATTATCCTTGAATGTACATGAAAGTCTTGAATGTACAACAAAAACCAAAACTACACACATTTTGGTTGAAGGAATTCAATCTCTCATCTCATCTCACTCATTTTCTACCGCTTATCCGAACTACCTCGGGTCACGGGGAGCCTGTGCCTATCTCAGGCGTCATCGGGCATCGAGGCAGGATACACCCTGGACGGAGTGCCAACCCATCGCAGGGCACACACACACTCTCATTCACTCACGCAATCACACACTACGGACAATTTTTCCAGAGATGCCAATCAACCTACCATGCATGTCTTTGGACCGGGGGAGGAAACCGGAGTACCCGGAGGAAACCCCTGAGGCACTGGGAGAACATGCAAACTCCACACACACAAGGCGGAGGCGGGAATCGAACCCCCAACCCTGGAGGTGTGAGGCAAACGTGCTAACCACTAAGCCACCGTGCCCCTATGGCAGCACATATACTAAAATTGGAACGAATTCAATCTCAAATTTTGAAAATTAAAAAAAAAAAAAAATTCAATGTTACTGTACATTTCTTTTGAATGGTCAATTATGGTGTCTACTTTATTCACATCGAACAATTGATAAGATGCAAATATATTTCAGATTTAATTCAGAACTCCAATGAGTCAAAAGTTTACATGCACCAAGCGACTGTTTCTTTAAACCTTCTAAAAGATTTCAGAAAATGTATCCCAGTAATGACTTTCAGAAGCTTCTGATTGAACCATTTTCATACACTTCTGACCGTATCTAGTTCCACTGCCTTCTTGCCTTGTTATCATGAAAGGATCTGGAGCAACTCTGCCAAGTGCTCCAAAAGTAATTTCCCACAATTTCACACAGGCTTGAATGTACAATTGAGACTAAATCCACACACATCTTGGGGAAAGATATTCAGTCTCAGATTTTCACAACTCCACACATTTCTGCTGGTAAGTCAGTTGATGGCGTCGACTTTACTCAAACAATCGAATAGGGATTTATATCAGATTTAATTCACTACATCGGAGCTCCAGTGGACTTTATTTATAAGCTATATTTAGAAAGCATGTGTCTTGGGTGACGTTACGATTCTCCCGACTGCTTGATGCAAGTTGTTTTTGTGTGTGTATCTTCACACACTGCCAATGTAAAGTAACTTTTATTTCTGCTTGGTTCCCACCGGGTCAGATTGGCTCAGTGCAAGGCTGTGCTCTGAATTTGATGTGTCCTATGATTTAAACTTTGTGACCTGTATGTTTTTCCCCATATCAGGCAGAAAACAACCCAGTCTGTGTTTAATATAGAACAGTTCAGCATCTGACCCTGGGAACTGACCAGCCTGAAACATCTGAAAGGACTTTGCGTTTTTTGTTTATTTTGGCAGAGGTCTGAAAAAAGGGACGATGATGAGGAGGTGGATGATGAAGAAGAGCAGGAGGAAGATGTTGATTATGTTGGTAATGATGATGAAGTTGATGAGTATAATTAGTAGGAGAAGGAAGATGATGAAGAAGAAAATGATGATGAGGGGGAAGAGGAAGAGGAGGAAGAGGATGATTATGAGGATGAAGATGATAATGATGATAATAATGATCAGGAAGAGGAGAACGAGGAAGATGGTAATGATGATGAAGATGAGTATAATTAGTAGGAGATGGAGAATGAAGAAGAAGAAAATGATGATGGGGAAGAGGATGATGAGGAAGAGGAAGAGGATGATTACAAGGATGAAGATGATGATAATAATGTTGATGATAATGATCAGGAAGAGGAGAACGAGGAAGATGTTGGTAATGATGATGAAGATGAGTATAATTAGTAGGAGATGGAGAATGAAGAAGAAGAAAATGATGATGGGGAAGAGGATGATGAGGAGGAGGAAGAGGATGATTACAAGGATGAAGATGATGATAATAATGTTGATGATAATGATCAGGAAGCGGAGAACGAGGAAGATGTTGGTAATGATGATGAAGATGAGTATAATTAGTAGGAGATGGAGAATGAAGAAGAAGAAAATGATGATGGGGAAGAGGATGATGAGGAGGAGGAAGAGGATGATTACAAGGATGAAGATGATGATAATAATGTTGATGATAATGATCAGGAAGAGGAGAACGAGGAAGATGTTGGTAATGATGATGAAGATGAGTATAATTAGTAGGACATGGAGGATGAGGATGATGATGATGATGATGATGATGATGATGAAATGTCTCATGTACAGTGGTACAAGCTGAAAAACCTTAATATATGACATTACAAAAGATACATTTCCACAGAAAAAGAGCAGGTTCTATGGACTGAATGTTTGGTGCCACTGAACTAACATGTATTGTAAATAAACTGACTAATTATCCCAATATTGAAATTGTTGGGTTTTGCACTAAATCAGTGTGTGCTGTGGGATCCATGGAATTAATTTTTACATGTATAGGGGTTTAATCATTTTTATACAAACTCATATATTACTGTAGCTTTGTTTTTGATGTTTGTATGTACGTGTGCACGTGTTTTGCCAGATCATTGAGTGTGTATCATTTGAGACCGTGTTGCTTCTCTGACACTCCTACATCACTCACTGTGCCAGAAGGAGAAATCTATGCTCTTCAGCAGGACTGGGAACTATGGCAACTGACAGCATGAAGCTAAGGCTGTACATCCTGTTACGCTACTCTGTGTGTGTTGTGTGTTAAATATAAATTAAATATATGTTGAGCAGAGAGGGCGCTTCTGCTCATGGTGTTCCGCAGGATCATTAATTGCATCCAGATTTACACTCTTAATATGTGTCACAAGACTACACAATAAAATAGAACTAGAATCTACTAAAATCTGCACTAGAACTTCTTCTAGATCCTTCATCCACCCTGATTCTAGACCTGTCTTCAATTATTAGCATTTCCTACATTCTTTGTGTGTGTTTCAGTGACATTATTGGACCATTATCTTCTGTATGAAACAAACACAATACATATGTATGCGTGTAACAGCACACTTGTATTTCTCAGTCTTGGATGTACAACCGAAACCAAAACTACATGAGATGTCATTTTAAAAAACAATCGCTTAGATATAAATATATTTCTGATTTAATTAATTACATCAGTATTGAATCAGTCTCTTTAAACCTTCTAGAGGATTTCAGAAAATGTGTCCCATTAATGACTCATTGCAGGTCCTCTGAAATAGCTGGGCATCAAGATGGCTGTGGATCAAGAGGGGTGATCATGTGCTCCTCAAAAGCTGCTTGCACATAGGCCAGGGACTGATTCTCACTGGTTGAGTCACCTGGTGGTGATTAAAAGACCTGAAACAGCACAGGTTCCTTCATTGAGGATGTGTTTGAGTGCATTACACTTAACAACTCACTAAAAACCTGCATATTATACCAACTTTTCCACTGACTGAATTTTTTATGCTGTTTTTGTGTAGGTTTATGACATATAGTCATAAATAAGACAATTTCAGTATTTCAAGATTCCAGAAGATTTATCCCAGACTTTTAGAAGCTAAAGATTGACCCATTTTCATACAACTCTGACTGTATTTAGTGCCACTGCCTTCTTGCCCTTGATATCATTAGAGAATCTGAGCAACTCAGCGAAGAGCTAAAGTAATATCCAAACAACTAAAGCTACCATGAGCATCTGTACAAACAACTGTATGCAAATATAAAAATCTTGGAAAGAGGTACTACCATTAACTACCAGCGATGAAAGAACTTTGCTCCAGCAAAGTTAGGGTTAGGGTTAGGGTCTTCAAAAACAGGTGGAGACCTACCTCTTCCTGAAACACACCTTTTCCCCTGTTTGTAATATGTGTATAGTAAAAAAAAAATATTCCCTGAACAGTTTTAGGATGATGGTACCCTAAGTTTGTAGCGTAGTGAACCGGTGTTAATTTTTTCATTGATAGAATGTAAATGTAATCTGAAGAACGCAATTCAACTGTGATGCATGGAGGTGGCAGTATCATATCGTGCAGGTGTAATCACTGGGCATCACAAGGAAGGAGGATTTCTTCCAGCAAGGCAAAAAACCTCCAATGATCTGACAAGCTGTTAGCTATTATACTGAAATGTATCCCTATAAAATAGATCTGACAAAACGTAAAATGTGTGGAAACAGGAAATGTTTGACCTCAACTATACATGGAATATACATTCTAATTATCTGAGAGTTTCAAATACAAGGTTCAAAGACAATACACAAAAGACAAAAAACAGCTCTGACCAGTGTACGTACTGTATGCTGGAATGAACACATTAGTATTATAGCAGCAGTTACATGAGGTATGTATTGTGCAAAACAGCAATCGACTGAAATGTGAAAGACAGCATGTGCAAAGAGCAAAAACAGTGTGCAAAAACAGCATGTAAACAGCATGTAAACCAATGGTGGTGCTGTAGACATGAATGTATATTGGAAGAGTGTTTATTCGTTGTAGGTCTGTGCAGTCCATACAGTTGATTGTGTGTTTGTGTTGTGCTCGGTACAGTTCAGTACAGTTATTGAGGAGTCTGATGGCTTGTGGAAAGAAACTATTACGCAGTCTGGTCATGAGGGCCTGAATGCTTTTTCCAGACGGCAGGAGGGTGAAGAGTGTGTGTGAGGGGTGTGTGGGGTCATCCACAATGCTGTTGGCTTTGCGGATGCAGCGTATGGTGTAAATGTCCAAGATAGACGGAAGAGAGACCCCAATGATCTTTTCAGCCGTCCTCACTATCCGGTGCAGTGTCCTGTGATCCGAGATGGTGCAGTTCCCAAACCAGACAGTTATTGGTTTTTCTTTAGTTTTATCAACATTCAGAGACAGGTTGTTCTCTCTACACCAGGCAGTTAGCTGTTGCACCTTTGCAATGGCATCATCCGTGGAGCGGTTTGGACGATACGCAAACTGTAGGGGGTCCAGTGAGGGTGGTAACTTGAGGGTGGGTCTTGTCCACTTTATTACAATGGGTGTGAGTGCAATGGGATGATAGTCATTGAGGCAGGACACTGTAGACTTCTTTGGGATAGGGACGATAGTGGTTGTCTAGAGGAACAACAGCACTGCTCAGGGAAATGTTGAAGATGTCAGTGAAGACATCCGCTAGCTGTTCTGCACATTCCCTGAGCACCCTGCCAGGAATGTTGTCTGATCCAGCAGCCTTCCGTGGTTTAACTCTGCATAGAGTTCTCCTAACGCTGGCCGTGGATATACAGAGTACCTGATTGTTGGGGGGAGGGCTGGTCTTCCTTGCCGCTACATTGTTCTGTACCTCAAACCGAGCGTAGAAGTCATTCAGTGAATCTGGGAGAGAGGCATCACTATCACAGGCAAGTGAAGCCGTCTTGTAGTTCGTGATCACCTGTATGCCCTGCCACATGCGCCAGGTGTCTCCGCTGTGCTGGAAGTGGCTGTGGATTGTCTGGGCATGTGTGTGCTTTGCTTCTCTGATGGATCGGGACAGTTTGGCCCTCGCTGTTCTTAAGGTCGCCTGTCCCCTGTTCTGAGGGCTAGGTCTCTAGTCTTCAGCAGCACATGCAGTCATCCACTGCTTCTGGTTGGTGTGGTGATGGTCTTGGAGACGGTCACATCATCAATGCACTTGCCAATGTAGCTGGTCACTGATGCCATGTACTCCTCCAAGTTGACAGAGTCGCCGTTGGTTGCAGCCTCTCTGAAGCTGTTCCAGTCAGTGCACTCAAAGCGGTCCTGAAGAGCAGAGGTGGCTCCTGCTGGCTAGGTTTTCACCTGCTTCAGAACCAGTTTCGAGAGAGTTGTGAGTTTTACATACAAGTGGCTGCTTTAATAGATGATTTCATTTAGCATTATGGATATGAGTTTTAAACCTAATAAGCTGATGCGTGTCCGCGTTTGTGGATTGGTTGTTAGAGCATTAAATAAAACACAGCAGTAGTTCTAACACTGCTTCTCTCAGGAAGCTCAGATCCCTCTGTTTATCACAGAGCTCATTATGGACAGGAAGAAGACCTGCTGTCTCGCTCCTGTCATTTTCACGCTGGGATTGTCATTTAACATGCTGTTTGTACGGTGCCTTGCATATGTATTCACCCTGCCCCTTAAACAATTCCACATTCTGGACTCGGTGTGATTATTATTTATGTTTAATTTTAATTCATTTCTAAATAATTTAGCATTTCTAATGCAGTCCATCAACAATGTTCTCCAAAGCACATCCAACTGGGGCATGGCATAAGGGGATAAGAAGGGTGTTACTTTTCGTTCCACCACCAGATAATACAGTACAGAAAATAGCCCATGCTATTGGTCTTGTGAATCAGGTTTGTGAAGGCAAGGGCAGAAGGTGCCATTGCAGGCAAGAACTGCAGGTGATCTGATTACCGCAATTAAAGGTCTACCATGGAAGGCAGCTTAGATTCAAAGAGACCGCATACATCCCAGATATGGTTCTGATGCTGGTAAAATTGAGGCATGTTCATGCTGGAATTGACTGGAACTAACCCTGGGGAGATCAAATAGAAAATTTCCAAGGAAAGAAAGATAGCAAAGTATGAGGAGCTGCACAAGGAGTCCAGAAGGAACAGATGGCAGGCTCATTGCAGGTCCTCTAAAATAGCTTGGCATCAAGATGGCTCTGGATCAAGAGGGGTGATCTGTGCTCCTCAAAAGCTGCTTGGACACAGGCCAGAAACTGATCCCCACCAGGTGGGTAACCAGGTGGTGATTAAAGACCTGAAACAATGCAGGTTTCATCATTGAGGATGTGTTCAAGTACATTACAATGACTGAATTTCCGAATGACTTCCAGTAACCAAAGTTTGGTGATGTTTTTGTGTAAATTCATGACATATAGTCCTAAGAAAGACAATTTTAATCCCAGGACTCTCTAATACATATTTAAAGAAAACTGGTTTCCTGGACGAGCTCATCATCTCATGTTCTGTACTGTAAGACATACAGTGTTTAGGGTTCAGTGATATGCCAATTCAGAGCTTGGAATCAAATTCAAATTGGATTCAGTTCAAATTCTGTGCATTTAAGCTACAAATGTTTTTTTGTGATGAGTGATGTATATTTCCTTCTTAAGACGGTGGAATGAATAGTCAGTGTTATAGATTTAACAAGCGAATTTGTCTCTATGTTGTTGGAGCTGAAGCTAATGCACGTATTTTACATACAGTTCAAATTATTTAAAGTTACTTTGTTTGATGTTCATCATGTGAACTGACATGCTGATTTCACATCACTTGCTGATCTCACAGTTGAAGAAACCATCCTGACTTCCTGAGTAGGAATTCTGAGTTAATGGGGTGTTTTTTCTTACTTGGAGTTCAGAAATGACTTACAACCTTTAGTCCAATGCAGCAATGACATTACTCCTATCCCTGCTTGAGTCAGGCTAATTTATTCCTCTTCAATGATTTGCATTTGCCGAACAAATAGCAGAACAACTTAAACACATCAGAGAACAAAGAGTGTTTTCTTGGTAAATAACCATAAACTAACAAGCTCATGGTTTTATGAGTTAATTTTTGTGATGTAAATTTATACGGAGTGCCGAAAGCCAGATTTTATGTCTATATGAGGAGAAAGAAAAATAGAAATGACAAGCCTGTCAAATCAGTAAGCTATATTGGCAGTACTAGTAATAATTTTTAAGCAGCAGCGCTGGTATGAGAACAGTGAATCTAGCTGTGACAGGATGTGGCATGTGCAGTGAGTCAGAACAAAGAACCAGTGGCTTCTCGTTGCATTGTGGGATGACAAAAAGCAAGGGTGCATCTGAAGCTGTTTGGCTTTCTTTAGCAGGAAAATAGATCTTTGCTATGAGACAGGGAACAGCTGCCAGAATTACAGCCATAATCATAAAGCTGAAATAGATTACTGCTCAACGAATGAGAACACTGCATATTCTCCTAGATTATATGATGCCTCAGTATTATGAGGCTGAAGTAATAAAGTGTGATTGAATCTAGGTTAAATGGAATAATGCCTACTCTAGATCCCATTAGACTTCTATAACTTCAGCACTCTGTTTTAAAACTAAAGAAGAGAAAGATAGATGGGTGACGTGTATATATAAAATACTCTCATTTTCTACCGCTTATCCGAACTACCTCGGGTCACGGGGAGCCTGTGCCTATCTCAGGCGTCATCGGGCATCGAGGCAGGATACACCCTGGACGGAGTGCCAACCCATCGCAGGGCACACACACACTCATTCACTCACACACTCACACCCTACGGACAATTTTCCAGAGATGCCAATCAACCTACCATGCATGTCTTTGGACTGGGGGAGGAAACCGGAGTACCCGGAGGAAACCCCCGAGGCACGGGGAGAACATGCAAACTCCACACACACAAGGTGGAGGCGGGAATCGAACCCCCAACCCTGGAGGTGTGAGGCGAACGTGCTAACCACTAAGCCACCGTGCCCCCATATATAAAACAATTTTACATGATACATTTTATATATATATAAAAAAAACACTGGCTTGGTGCTTCCCTATTGTTTTTCAGGAGAAGCGCTCTTTAACTGTGTCCAAATTGTGTTCTGTTTGAGGGTATAAACTTTTTATATGTATTTAGGGTATATATTTTAGATATAGGAAATAATCTGGATTTCCAAAGATATGACACCAGACATATTATTGCAGCGTAAAGACTAAAACCTTTACAGACATAATCAGAACCTGGTCTTATAAAAATATGATATGGATTCAAACACCCACATTTGGCCACCTTTACTTTGCTAGAAGATTCTAAAACTCTCTACAAGTTAAAACTGTGCATGAAACTTGGTAGCTTTTATTAGTTCTATTCACATAATTCCACTTTCCATTAGTTTTAAAAGCCTCTGTACTGAATGTGTACGTGGATGAGAGATGGAATTGATCTAGAGGAAGAAATGTAGAGGGATTAGATGAGACTCTGCCAAGACTCTTACCCTGTGATTGGTTATGAAAAGACTCTTACCCTGTGATTGGTTATGAAAAGACTCTTACCCTGTGATTGGTTATGAAAAGACTCTTACCCTATGATTGGTTATGAAAAGACTCTTACCCTGTGATTGGTATGGGCACCCCTGACCATCACACCCATATGTGCCATAAGTCAGAAGCGCACAACTGTACAGAATGTCACTGTATACTGTACCATTTCCATTGACTAGAACTAAGAGACTCAATCCCTGTTCCTGCATGACAATGGCACTGTGCACAAAGCACAGAGCTCCATGAAGACATGGTCTGTTAAGGTTGGAGTGGAAGAACTCCATTGTCCTGCACTGAGCCCTGACTCTGACTCAACCCCACTGAACACCTTTGGGATGAACTGGAACACCAACTGAACCCCAGACATCCTCAATCGTACAACATCATACAACATGTCTGATCTCTCTAATGCTCTTGTAGCTAAATGAACAAAAATCCACACAGTCACGCTCTAACATCTAGTGGAAAACCTTCCCGGAAGAGAAGAGTGGAGCTTATTATAACAACAAAGAGGGAATAAATCTGCAATGAGGTGTTCAGTATACACATACGAATGTATGGCGAAATGGTTTACCTTTTATGATTTCTGCTTGGTTTTCACATAGTAATTAAAATGCCCTTCTTTTAAATAGATATCTAAGTGCAGTTTCAATCACCTTTTCTTCAGTGATTAGTTCAGTGAGTAGTTTCAAATAAATGACTATGAAACGTTAATCTTTAACCATCCGTAAGTTTGGTGAGGAACACACGACTTGTTGCTGATTGACCAGAAGACTTTTTCCACTGGCTGTTAAAGGACAACGCTACAAATGGATTTGCAATTTTGTTTTTTTTTTTTGTTTTTTTCCCTCCACAGAAAGGCGTAAATCCCTGCGACAATCCACCACAGGATTCCTTAAATTATTAACCAGTACCTAAGACGTGATCTTTTAAGTCATAGCAGACCTACGCAGGGTAAATTATAAGATGAACTCATAGGCAGAATACATTTTTTTATTAGACAGAGAAAAGAAAAAACAGGCCAATGATAATCTCTTTCATACACCTTCATTTACAGCATACCATTTTTTTAAAACCCCAGAGGCAGACAGAGAGGCAGAGTGTAATCAAAGCAGGACTAATCTCTGATCTGAGATCTGCCGCAGCAGAGACGGTGAGAGAGGCTAGAATAATTAGCAGATTGAGCGTTCCTCTCACTTACTCACACATTTTAATAGAGATCAGGGGCAAGTGCTTGACAATTTGACAGTGCTGCAGTTTCAGTGAAGGACTAAATGATCTCAGAAATGGCAGTATTAGGCACAGTAGATCAGTTATGGCAGTTAGGGGAAGCCTCGCCACAAAGAGCTCAAACTAACACAGGACAGGAGTGAAGTGAAGCTAAGAAAAAGGAAAGCCTTGGGTTCAAAAAGGATTTTTTTATTTTGGACCAGCTTTCTATATATTCCTATTGAAAGGGTTAAACAGAAGCTGTTAAAAAGCATAGAATCAGCCACAGAAATACAGAACCCCTCACACACTTTATATAAAGAGCATTTCAAAATATAAAAAAACTGGGATTATATTTCTATATATCTATAGATCTAGAAAATCTCGCAGAAGGCTGGAATGTTTGAATCTTCAGTCAGGAATCAGGATCAGATAAGTGCTATGGATATAATCTTGGAAAAAATAAAACATCTTAGCAAGGGAAATGATCTTAAATTAGATTTCAATAAACCAAATAGAATTATTAGATTATAAAAATAATCATTTTGCTCCTTTATAGAAACAGATGATTTATCTGGCAACAGAACAAACTAATTTAATATGTTTTAAATTATAAATAAGTCTAGAAATAGATTGAATATCATATTTGGTTTATTTTAATATTATAATAAGAAATACTTGATAAATGTGGCTATATAACATATTTTCATTTTTAGCTTTGCTTTAAACAAATAGATTCACTTAAATTATTTTTATTTAAAAATATTTTAAATGTTTTTTTTTTTGTTTTTTATGATTGAGTTTAGATTTATGACCGAGGGGTCATCTAGTGACACACTGACAAGGTAAGTCATGTCTGTGCTTCATTTACTTCAGTTTAATTGAGAAAATTTAATGTTGTGATAACTCACAGGTATTTATGGCTAATATTTTGATCCACTTTTGGTCCATTAAAGGTTTTGTTTACTGTTCTGGCTGGACCGTTTCCATGTGGTATGATTTCTCATCTTCTCCTTCAGTGTACCACAAATTAAGCACAAAACAATGATTCAGCGATAATCGACACACAAACCGACACAAAAGGCTGTAGGGAGGAAAAAATGAGGTGAATGAAGAAAAGGAAAAAAGAAGGAGAGTGATGGCTGTGGTTCAAATTCCCACTCAAATTTAGTGGGAGCTTGATAGAGGGTGAGGTCAAGGGTCACAGGTTTTTGCTGTTGTCACGGTGATGGCACTGGCTGCGGCTGGGTGTCTCCAGGAAGGGCAGCTCCTCGCCGGTGGTGTGCAGGCGGAGCGCTCTGCTGTTCAGGTCAACGCAGCACTGTGGGGATCGAATCGCAGGGCTTTTATTTAAAAATATCTTAAGTGAACATTTTTACTAGTACAAATAATTTATAGAAAGGAAAAAAATAATAAGCGATGGACATCAGAACAAGTGTGTTACAAGGCCGAGAAAAACTCTTCTGACCCTTTTTATGTTTGGATGCACCTCAGACAAATCATTTTATAGTCAAATAGTCAACACTCCCTTTACTCCACATGAAATCAGCAAGCCCCCAGCAGTAAAACCTGAATAAACACTGAAGGCACTTTTTTCAGGATCAGATTTATTAAGAAATACTTGATAAATGTGGCTATATAACATATTTTCATGTTTAGCTTTGCTTTAAACAAATAGATTCACTTAAATTATTTTTATTTAAAAATATTTTAAATGTTTTTTTTTTTTTGTTTTTTATGATTGAGTTTAGATTTATGACCGAGGGGTCATCTAGTGACACACTGACAAGGTAAGTCATGTCTGTGCTTCATTTACTTCAGTTTAATTGAGAAAATTTAATGTTGTGATAACTCACAGGTATTTATGGCTAATATTTTGATATTTTGATTTCAGGATCAGATTTATTATTAGTGAAAGCAATGAACCTGGACATAGAATTAGCAACATTGCTCATGGTCAGATCTGTAAATACAAACTGTATGAAGAAAAAGGACGCCACGTCCTCATAAATCATTAGAAAGGAAATTTTGCATGTTTAAAAATTTTTAACTTAGAACGTTTTGCAGCTGAATGCCCTACATCTCTTATCTAGCGATGCACCAATATAGCTAGCAATCTTTTAGCTAGTGATGCTAACAATTATCCTAATAATCCCTACTTAAATCCTATAGATTAGTAGTGAAAAAACTGCACTCGTGAACATCCTCATAAATCATCAGGTTCAATGATCTCAAGCTTCAGACACGCTATAGAATGTAAGCATAAAATGTTCTCCTCAGAGATGAGGAGATGACAGATTTTAAACTTATGCATCTTCTCTTTTCTTACTGTTTTTTTAAGAGCATGTCTATTTCTGGGCCTAACTCAAGCACTTGGCAACCAAGTTGGAAAATGAAAAGAAATTCCCAACTGATTCATTCAGGCACAGACACATAATCAGAGAAAAAAAATTATATGATTTCCCTCTGGCTCTATTAGCATCAGTGCCACTTTGAGTGAAGTGGATTACTATGAAGCTCACTATTATAGTCTGAGCAGTACTGAGATCTGAATGTGAAAAAACAATAAACATGCTCTCCTACAAGAGAAACCTTTTCAGTTTGTTTCCAGAAATCAGGAGTCTGGATCTGAACTGAACTGAGGATTCCTAATCTTTGTTTTTCCATTACCTCAGTCTTCAGACAGAAAAAATCAGACTGCAGTACAGATGCTATCTGTTAATTGTATCCTGTTTTAAAACACCAACAGCTAATCCTTAAAAAATGAAGTATAGTCTTACTTTGAGCTCCAGGAGAGTCTGTAGGCCCAGGCACAGCTCAAACGCTTCATCGTCTGTGAACACAGCATGAAAAAGACTGAGAAAGTTATACATGCATTCATA
>NC_083473.1:19585971-19613471 GCF_030014155.1 Tachysurus vachellii
AGACTTCATACCTTACACTGGACCTGCAAAGTTGAGAGGACAGGAATTCTCTCTCTCTCCTCCTCTCCTTCTTCTCCTCTGTCCATCCCTGCCTTTCCATCAGCATCCCCGTGATCACTATGTTGATCCTCCTCATCCTCCTCATCAGATCTCAGACTTTTTTCGCTCTCCTCAGGTGACTCTTTCTCTTCAGTGGAGTCATCGATGGTGCTTTCGCTCCTCTCCTCTGCCTCAGCACCTTCCTTGCTCTCGGCGAGAGGTGAGCGGACGCGGGACAGGGTGTCACGTGCCTCCCCGCACAGCCGGGAGATATTACCCTCAAGGAGGCGCCGCTGCACAATGTTGTGAGGTTGCTGTAAAAGGGAGATAGTAAAGACAAGAAGAGGAAGTGATGTCAAGATGAAATGTGATAAAAGCAGTTATAACTGAGCCAGTTTCTGCTAATCAACTTCTAATTAATGCTAATCAACTTTTATGAATATACTTTTTGCACATGGTCATAAAACCTTCTTAAGAGTCATAAATTTGTCACATTTGTCATCATCCTTAGTCATAAAATCACCTCTTTATTTCAATTCAGATTATTTTATACACTTTTATTTCATTTGTGTAGTGCTTTTAACTAAGTACATTGTCTCAAAGCATCTTTACAGTGATAAGAGTAAAAATTCAGGGTAAATATGACAAAGATTTTAAATAAATTTTATGTTTTTCCCTAATGTGCATGTTGCTGTAGTTTTCATTTTGTAAGACGCTTTAGAGAGATGAGGTTTTAAAGCATATAGAGAAACTGACATAAGTTTCTTTTTTTCCTTTTTCTTTTTATTTGATGTATTCAGTCAAACTACAAGCTCAGGGTGAAACCTGAAGCTCATTGTCTAGTTAGACTTCCTGTCAGGTCACTGGTAGAAAAAAGAGCGTCGTGTCTTTCCACTTCACTCGACTGCTTATTAAACACAAAACCGACAGCTGGTCAAGGATGATGCATGCAGACCATTTTTTTTTTAGCTCTGAAAAATTCTTTTGACTGCATCAGACAATGCTGTTGATGGTTGGAAAGCATGCCAGCACCACATGCTATAAACTACAGGACATACCATGAAGAAGAGAGACACAACGCTCTTTTTTCAACCTACAGTACACAGGAGAACAAAAAGTCTCCCCAACTCCACAGCTTTTCAAGACCCCATTAACCCTGGACTAAAACAACCTGTGTGGTAGTTTCTTTGTGTAGGATGCTTGTTCATATGACTAAAATACAGAGTATTTCATTTCACTGTGTTGTTAGAGACATGTTGTTACCATAAATGATATGACCTCTGGACCAGTCAAATACGAAATGGATTTTTTTTTTAATCGACATATGTTTACCACATACCACATTTTAACTCTTCCTTGGCTTAGCTGAGACTTATATATATATATATATATATATATGTACGGAAATGTGTGTATATGTCTAGATAGGCACATAATCTGTGGATATATAAATACATCTTTTTACATATTCCTTTTATGCAAAAAATCATTTGATGAAGTGTCCTATGTAGTGACCAAAGAAGACAAATAAATAAATTTTTACTTATTTTAGAAATGAACTTTTATTTATTTATAAAAAAAAAAATGACAGTTTGCAGCTGTAAAATCTATACAGCTTTAGTTTTTTGTATGTAGATTTAATGTAATAATGTATGTAGGACAAACAGTATGTATTGTTCACAAGGTACTTTTTTTTTATTTTTTTTACGAAAAGGAATTTTGCGGTTTTACTGATGCATGTGTTCAACATGGAATTTATTTCTGATGTCAAACTCCAAGGTAGTGCTTGAAGACTTGCAAGAAAATAGACAGGGATTTATGAATAAACATATCAAATATTTATTTTTCTACCTAGCCTACTTTAAATATTAATATGCAGCATTTTTAATGTCAGTAAAGCTTTAGTTGAGTTGACGGTTTTATCTGTCCCCAGTATTATTGTTGAGTGGTAGCAAACGTTGTGTTGACCCAGCAAATGGTTCAAACCATTCCGCTTTCCTTTCGCCCTGCTCAGTAGCAGTTAAACGCATGCAGAAAGTCATGATACTCTACATACAGTACAGAAACCCAACCGTGTCCTGACTGATCTGATAATAGGTTTATGTTGATAATAATAATAATTAATAGTTAATAGTTAATTCATTATTGAAACTAAATGAAAATGTCCAATAAATTTATTTTCATGCCCTGTGGTAGTGCGAGAAATTGTTATTCATTTAGACTAGAGTTTTCATATTAAAAAAAGAACTAAACAAATTATTATTATTTCTGTATACCTTTCTCTCTGTTTTGCACACAGGATGTAGCATTGCTCCAAGCGGAAAACTGCACAAACGTTTCCCATTTTATATACAGTACATAACAATGATATATGATTACAATAAGGAGTGTTACGCAAGGTCTGTGCTTCCTAATGGACACAATACAATTTCACGTAAAATATGTAGGATATAATTGTTTGGTCAGCGGTGACATGTGCAGGCCGAGAAATGTCTGTTCTACATCAAGCTGCTTGCTCTGTTTCCTCAAAGAGTAATGGCACCACACTAAGCATGTGTCTGGATTAACTAAAATGATAAAGACAATAAAGACGTGTAGTATAGTGAGGGAAAAATATATTTGATCCACTGAGAATTTTGTACGTTTGCCCACTGACAAAGAAATGACAAGTCTATATAATTTTAATGGCAGGTTTATTTTAACAATGAGAGACAGAATAACAACAAAAAAATCAGAAAAACACATTTTAAAAAGTTATAAATTCATTGAAAAGAAGATCTCACCTCGTGGAGTTTCAATGAGCATGAGAACGGTGAGGAATCAGCCTAGAACTACATGGGAGGATCTTGTCAAGGATCTCAAGGTAGCTGGGACCATACTTATCAAGAAACCAATTGGTAACACACTAAGCCATGAGGGACTGAAATCCTGCAGCATTGGGAAGGTGCCCCTGCTCAAGAAAGCACATGTACAGGCCCATCTGGAGTTCAATGAACATCTAAATGATTCAGAGGAGAAATGGATGAAAGTTTTGTGGTCAGATGAGACCAAATTCAAGCACTCTGGCACCAACTCAACTTGCCATGTTTGGAGGAGGAGGAATGCTGCCTATGACCCACAGAACACCATCCCCACCAACATAGAGGTGGAAACATTATGCTTTGGGGGTGTTTGTCTGCTAAGGGGACATCAAAGGGATAAAGGGCGGGGCCATGTACCGTCAAATATTGTGTAAGAACCTCCTTCCCTTAGCCAGGGCATTGAAAATGGATCATGGATGGGTTTTCCAGCATGATAATGACCCAAAACACACAGCAAAGGCAACAAAGGAGTGGCTCAAGAAGAAGCACATTAAGGTCCTGGACTGGCCTAGCTAGTCTCCAGACCTTAATACCATAGAATATCTGTAGAGGGAGCTGAAGGTTCGAGTTGCCAAACATCAGCCTTGAAACCTTAATGACATGGAGAGGATCTGCAAAGAGGAGAGGGACAAAATCCCACCTGAGATTTGTGCAAACCTGGTGGCCAACTACAAGAAACATCTGACCAACAAGGGTTTTGCCAAGTATTAAGTCATATTTTGTAAAGTGGTCAAATACTTTTTTCACTGATAAAAATCAATTTCTAACTTTCTTAAAATGCGTTCGTCTGGATTTTTTTGTTGTTATTCTGTCTCTCACTGTAAAAATAAACCTAGCATTAAAATGATAGACTAATCATTACTTTGTCAGCTGTCAAACATATATACTGTAAATGCTAGTTTTTAAAACTGTAAGGCTTGTGAGATGAGTCTAATAATAAAACCTCACATCATATAGCACTAAACACAACCACTTCAGTCTACTTATTATTTTTTTTTATATATCTTCAGTTGGATTTCTTGCTACAGGACATTTTACACCATCAATCAGAATTACACTGCCTCTGTCACATCAAACCACAGGAGACACGTTCCAAATCCGGGAAATCAGAGAGAAATGCATTACAGAAATCTAATTTGCCCTCTGTTGTAATAAAACGACCTTCAAAACCATCATGACATGCAGCCTCTTGGAGGAAGGGTCAGAGACATTAAACACATACTATATGCCTATGTCCTTAAATACAGAGATCATCTGTAAGCAACGGATTGAACACTGTATCACTGAATTCAGGTAAAAAAAAAAGAAAAGTCAATTGTTTTGCTAATATCCTACATAACTACAATTTGCTATTTAAATGCTGCAAATACATTTACATAACAGGGCAATAAATATCTGGGCATTGTTATTTATTGTTAGTTTAATTTAAATAATGTTTAATGTTTGTAATATAGTGCAGAATTTCACCTATAATTTAAGGTACTGTATTTACATCCAACTCTGTTTTTTTTTGTATAGGTCTTCTACTATTTAAAGGATCAAATTAGATAGTTAGGCAAAAATTAGCAGTAATTGGATAACTGGATGCTCAGATGATTCATGGGCAGTTTTTTGGGGACAAATAACCCAACAGGTCAAGAGCTGATTAAGCGTAAAGTTTGTGTTTCGGAAACTCTCACTCCAACACTCACGCTATTATAAGCAATGATCTATCAGGTCTTTTTGAAACTATTGAAAATGTTAACATCTACATGAACCCTCCAATTCTCCAACATGCTTCTGACAGACGTTGCTTCACACAATATCATCCGTAGTGCACATATACCGTATGGCCAACTACTTTCAAGAGAGCAAGGGTTATTCCCATCCTAAAGAAACCTGCTCTGGATCCATCAGACATCAGTAACTACAGACCGGTATCACTTCTCTCATTTCTTTCAAAAATTCTTGAACGCATTGTCTATAATCAACTGTCTGTCTATCTCTCACAGAACAACCTCCAAGATCCCAACCAGTCTGGCTTTAAAGCAGCTCATTCCACAGAGACAGCCCTTTTAGATGTCCCTAAGAAACTACATGCTGCTAGATCAGCCAAACTGTCATCTGTCCTTATCCTCCTTGACCTTTCAGCAGCGTTTGATACGGTCAACCACAAGACTCTCTTGTCCACCCTCTGGAGTCTTGGGATTTGCGGATCAGCTTGGGAATGGTTCGCTTCCTACCTGGAAGGACGCTCATATCAGGTAACATGGAAGGGAGTGACATCTGCTCCACGCAAACTCCACTGGTGTCCCACAGGGCTCAGTACTTGGTCCTCTTCTTTTCTCCCTGTATACTCACTCTCTTGGTGGTTATTTCCTCACGTGGGTTCTCTTACCACTGCTATGCTGATGATACACAACTAATCTTCTCTTTCCCACCCTCAGATGCCACAGCTTCTGATCAGATCTCAGCATGCCTGGCAGAAATTTCATCATGGATGACTGCTCATCAGTTAAAGCTCAATCCTAGCAAAACTGAACTGCTGATCATCCCAGGTGATTCATCCCCAGGTCATGATCTTGCTATATCCTTGCACAATGATCTGATCTCCCCTTCAGCCACAGCTAGCAACCTTGGGGTAACCATGGACAATCAACTGTCCTTTTCCTCTCATGTTGCTAATGTGACTCGCTCATGTCGGTTTCTTCTCTACAACATTAGAAGGACTCCGCCATTATTGTCCACACAGGCTGCTCAGGTACTTGTTCAGTCTCTTGTCATTTCTAGACTGGATTACTGCAACGCACTGCTGGCAGGTCTACCTATGAACGCAATCCGTCCTCTGCAAATGATCCAAAATGCAGCTGCCCGGATTGTTTTCAACCTGCCAAAGTTCTCGCATACCACCCCGCTGCTGCGATCCCTCCACTGGCTTCCGGTAGCTGCACGCATCAGATTCAAAACACTGATGCTGGCCTACAAAGCCAAAAACGGACCAGCTCCCTCTTACCTCAAAGCCCTCATCACTCCTCGCACTGCACCCCGCACCCTCCGATCTACCAACACTGCTCGACTGGTTCCACCATCTCTCAGGGTAAGAGGCAAGTATACTACAAGACTCTTCTCTGTTCTGGCACCAAGGTGGTGGAATGAACTTCCCCTAGAGGTCCGGACAGAGGTCCGGAGTCACTGGCTATTTTCAAGCGGCAGTTGAAGACCTACTTATTCAGGAAACACTTCAACTAGCACTTCTTTCCTTATCTTTTGCATTTAAAAAACAAACAAACAAACAAAAAAAAACCTTTTGACACTTTTTCATTGTAACTTTGAACAAATGTTTTAAACTCATGGTATCTTAAGTATGTAACTTAGTGAGCCAGCATTAATGTATTCAATGCTAGAGATTTAAGCACTTATGTACGTCGCTCTGGATAAGGGCGTCTGCCAAATGCTGTAAATGTAAATGGTATATCAGGCTAATATTGTGTAGCTCCCCTTGTTCCACCAAAATAGCTCTGACTGGTCAAGGCATGGACTGCACAAGATGATGTGTTGTGGTATTTGGCAACAAGACATTCGCAGCAGATCCTTTAAATCCAATATGTTGTGCTTCCATGAATTAGACTTGTTTGTCCAGCTGCTTGGTCAGATTGAGATCTGGGGAATTTGGAATCCGTCAACACGTTCAACTTTTGTAATTTTTCTCAAACCATCCCTGAACAATGATAATCTGCATGTTGATCAGTGTGCAGTATACTGTAAGTCCGTATTCTCTGTATGATGGTATGATGCTGAAAGAGGACACTGTCATTAGGGAACACCATTGGGTTGAAGGGTTGTAGTTGGTCTACAACAATGTTTAAGTTAGTGGTACGAAGGAAGGACCCAAGTTTTCCCAGCAAAATATCACGCTAATTCATGATTTGTCAGAACAGGCCTCCTTCTTCAATTGCTCCATGGCCCAGTTTGATGGTCACATACCCACTGTAGAAGCTTTCAGTGGTGATCACGGGTTAGCACGGGCTCTCTGACCAGTCTGTTGCTACACAGCAATCTGTGCTACAATAGTGCTTTTGTGAAACGTATATCAGACAGCCATGTGCACCTCTGATCCTTTTCCTCGGTTCACTAGTTGCCCTTCCTTGGAGTACTAATATTCTGTACTAACCACTACATACTAGGAACATCCCACAACACCTGTTGTTTTGGAGATGTTCTGACCAAGTCTTATAGACATCCCATTTTTTTCCTTGGCAAAGTCTCTCAGATCCTTACACTTGCTCATTGCTCCTGCTTCCAACACATCACTCTTCCCAATGTTTTAACTGCCCAATATATCCATGTGCCATTGTAATAAAATCACTTCATGTGAATCACTTCACTTGGCAGTGGTTTTAATTGGTTGATCTGTGTTTATCAAGAAGAGGAGACAGAATAAAGGTGAGGGTTAATGATCTGTAAACATTTCATGCCCATTCATATGAAAGTGTGATTCTCAGTGTTGGATCTAGGTGTGATTCCGCATCTGTTTAATGGAGTATAACTGTGTATGTGTGTGTGTGTTTGGAAAGATAACTTAAATCTCACAAGCCCATGTATAACCATGTTCAACAGTAAAACGTTGGTAACAATTGTGCCTGGATGGACAATCTGTGACTTTTCCTATTCACTGTATTAATACACAAAGCAGCAAGAAAGCCTTCATCACTTATATCATCTTTATTCTATTGACTGGCTGCTGAAACCCTTTTTAATAATAATCATCCTGATTCCACTGCTGATATTTAATTATTTAATAGCAGGATACAGGATGTATGGACATTATTATGGTTTGTTTTTTTAAATATTCAAAAGGTTTTCTGTTGATATAAAAAATATGTTCAGGCCATGTGCACATTGGAGCTTCTTAGTACTACGTTTTAATTTCTAAAACTAAAGTTGCTTCTCTTCATTTAGTATTTATAAAGATAATATCTTGAATATAGTAAAATCAACCGTTTCCGATTATATATATGATTGTAAAACCTGTAATTAGTTCTTATTACTGTTTTTATTTTTAGTATTTATTTCCAGAAAGAATCAAAATTATTTGACTTAATAATATTAGGTTACATTCATATTTTGGTTTATGGTCATGTTTTAATTAGAAATACAAAATAAGTCATGTTTTATAGTGTGGTATTTTGTCACAACCTAAATAAGAGCAAATGTAAAACAGTAAATACTCACACACTCTCAGCCCAAAGTCTGACAATTTTCTGGAACTACTTTTTCTTTTTCTTTTTATGCGTGTGCTCAGATTAATTAAGACACTTATGACTGATGAGTAAATGTGTCATTACTTGTGACATGCAAAGAGGAACTACGCAGATGATAAAGTTAAAAAGAATAGTGAGCGGCTGTCTGGATCTATCAACATTCATTCATTTTCTACCGCTTATCCGAACTACCTCGGGTCACGGGGAGCCTGTGCCTATCTCAGGCATCATCGGGCATCAAGGCAGGATACACCCTGGACGGAGTGCCAACCCATCGCAGGGCACACACACACACACACACACTCTCATTCACTCACACACTCACACACTACGGACAATTTTCCAGAGATGCCAATCAACTTAATATGCATGTCTTTGGACCGGGGGAGGAAACTGGAGTACCTGGAGGAAACCCCCGAGGCACGAGGAGAACATGCAAACTCCACACACACAAGGCGGAGGCGGGAATCGAACCCCCAAACCTGGAGGTGTGAGGCGAACATGCTAACCACTAAGCCACCGTGCCCCCCTCATCTATCAACATAAATACAAATAAATACACTCCTGAGACAGGGGCCTGTGGAAGATAAAACAGGCATGTAGCACTCTTGTAAAAGTCTATACGGTTTAATAAGGAAAGCTTAGATCAGGCAGTTTTGTTTTAAAGAGTGGATCTGGAATCAAATCCAAACAAAGCATTCTTGGGAACGTTACAAATTCTACAGGTGAGACAAATGCTTCTGTGTGAGCTGTTCTTTAATTCTTATGTAACTTCAAGCTAACCTCAGTAACGCTCTGTGATTTTTAGAGCTGCAGGAGCTGATATTAGCTCAGATTTCTGTATGTGTGTGTGTGTTCTACCTAATGACTGTCCAGCTCTTGCTCTGTGAACCTGCAGACTAATACCTAATTATGAGACTGTAGCTGACTCACATCTCTCTCTCTCTCTCTCTCTCTCTCTCTCTCTCTCTCTTGCATGCCCATGTGACCCTGTTAATGCCTTCTCTCCCCTCCTGATCTCTCCAGCACAGTGGCAGACTTCCTGTGACACACAGCACGCTAAACCAGCTGCTCTCTCCCTCTCACTGTCACGTCTTCATCCGTCTCTATTTTGTTGCTCCTTCAGTGTTTCGTTCCTTTTTTCCGTTTTCCCATATGACAGATCGCCATCTCACACTTCTCAAAATGATACCACTGAAAGCGTGCAGATTAAAATTGTATTTATTATTACATTTCATCAATGTAGCCTTTTGGAATGATCCTTAGTCCACTAGCTAGCACTGCTGGGTCCCTGAGCAAGGCCCTTAACCCTCAATTGCTGAGTTGTATAAAAAAAAAAAAGTATGTCACTCTGGATAAGGGTGTCTGCTAATGGCATAATTTAAATAAACAATAAATGAGTTGCAGGTAAAACATCCAAGATGGCACTGTTGAGTTTGGCTGCTGTCACTATTGCTTCAGCTGCAAGTTACTATACTACACTACACTCTATTCCAGTGTTACTCATTGCGTGGCTCGCGAGCCTCCTGCGGCTCGCCAAGCTTTAATATGCGGCTCGCATGGCAGTAAATAATACGATGATAGAATCATGTGGTTAAAATTTATTTTTCATTTAAATAACATTAAAAACAATCAGGGAAGCATAGAAAAACGAATGTGCTCTATTACAGATAATAATATATATTTATATATTATTTGACTCGTCACTGACTCACTGCATTCTGCGCAATAGCCAGTTTTTAGCGACCTGCCAGAAGCTAGTTTGTGTTTAATGCTAGTTAACAACTTGTGTTTACTTTACACACGGACTAAAAAATGGATCGATTTCTTATCAAACAATCCCGTGCACAAAATGAACAGCAACAATGCAATGTGAAAGTGACAAAAGAGGTAACTGATGAGGAGCATGCATCATCCGCAACTCGAGTAATTATTGTATTGCAATATTGTACATTGTATTTAAGCAGATAAGCTACTGTATTTAAGACTGAATAACTCGGCATACTTTGCGGTGAAAGTGGCTCTCCTATTGACTTTGTCCTATCAGTGTGGCTCACATGAAAAAATAGTGAAGACCACTGCTCTATTCATATAATCATATACATATCACATCAGTCATAATGTGTGTTTACTTCATATTCCTATTTTAGTTTTTATTCCATTTGATTCTATTTTCATAACATGGACAGTCAAAAATAAAGTGTCACTTAAAGCCGTACTATGCGTGTGTCACAACCGGGATGGAAGGAGACAGACCCGTACGCAGGATAGCTTCAAATGAAGATGGTTTAATAAATAAAAGAAGACATAGACAAAAAATGACGATAAATGAAACAATACAACTGACGACATTTAACAGAGACTAGACATGACAAGGGGTACACGCAACTAATGATCCGCGCTGCATTCAGCAACGCGGCTAACTTAAATACAATTAAGATAATGACAACATTAGGAACAGGTGAAGAAACAGGGAGGAGCAGACGAAGGCGGGGCAGACACGTGACAACAACAACAACAGCACATGGTCAAAAGTCCGGGCTGAATCATGACAGAACCCATGACAGGCACATGGCGAAGGCAGATGGGGGGAGCAAGGAACACGGCGAAGGCAAATGGGGGAATGAGGAACCCGGCGAAGGCAGATGGGGGAACGAGGAACACGGCGAAGGCAGATGGGGGGAGTAAGGCACACGGCGAGGCCGGTGGGGGGAGCAAGGCACACGGCGAGGCCGGTGGGGGGAGCAAGGCACGCGGCGAGGCCGGTGGGGGGAGCAAGGCACGCGGCGAGGCCGGTGGGGGGAGCAAGGCACGCGGCGAGGCCGGTGGGGGGAGCAAGGCTCACAGTGGCACAGCAGCGAGGGCCAAGCGACGTCCTCAGCCGAGCAGAGGGGCCGAACGACGTCCACAGCCGAGCAGAAGGGCCGAGCGACGTCCTCAGCCGAGCAGAAGGGCCGAGCGACTTCCATGGCCGAGCTGAAGGGCCGAGTGATATCCTCAGCCGAGCTGAAGGGCCGAATGACGTCACAGCCGAGCTGAAGGGCTGAGCGATATCCACAGCCGAGCTGAAGGGCCGAACACAACCCCGACACACCGCAGCCAGACTCATGTCCTGATGTCCAGAATACCAAGGGTGGGAGGGAGGGAAGGTCCATCGCCCTGGGCCTGCAGCACCCCCCGCGGAAGAAGTGAAGCGACGCCCTCCTCGGACGGAACCGGAACTGGAGCGGCGTCCTTCACCGGAAAAAGGGCGGGGCAATGCCGCAGGGCACCAATAAATAAAAAAGGGGCAAAAACGGGTTGGTGACATCCTCCGCGACGGAAGTGAGGCGACGACTGCCTCGGACGGAACCGAAAACTGGAGCGGCGTCCCTCACCGGAAAAAAGGCGGAGCGATGTCACCGAGAAAAGAAAAAAAAAGACCTGAAGGACTGGCGGAACAGTCCAGGGGAGAAGGGAAAAAAGCCGGTCCGAGCTGGAAGCTATCCTGCTGGGTCTGCTGGGTTTTAAGGCGGATCATTCTGTCACAACCGGGATGGAAGGAGACAGACCCGTACGCAGGATAGCTTCAAATGAAGGGGGTTTAATAAATAAAGAAGACATATGAAACAATACAACTGACGACATTTAACAGAGACTAGACATGACAAGGGGTACACGCAACTAATGATCCGCGCTGCATTCAGCAACACGGCTAACTTAAATACAACTAGATTTGTAAAGTTCGCCGAGACAAACTTTGATGTTGGCTTTGACGGTGCAAGTATTCGCAAAGGCCGGTGCTTTTTGGAGGCGAGTGGACATAAGGGTTAGTGTTACTTTTGGAGGCAAGTGGACAGAAAGATTGTGAAAGCTACTGGACCGCTAGGGTGCCAATACTTTTGGAGGCGAGCGGACATGAGCATGTGACATGATCCGAATACCCATGAGGCAGTTCCCCTCATTGTGCTGAGTGTTTTGATATGTCACATGTCCATGTTGTGCAAATTTTTTATTTTCACGTGATGACACGTGACGACACGTGACGTGACGTGACCATAACACACGTGAGGCACTTCCCCTCATTGGGCTGAGTGTTTTGATATGTCACATGTCCGTGTTGTGCAAATTTTTTATTTTCACGTGATGACACGTGACGACACGTGACGTGACGTGACCATAACACACGTGAGGCACTTCCCTTCATTGGGCTGAGTGTTTTGATATATGACATGTCCATGTTGTGCTAATTTTTGATTTCGCTTATTTTGGGGGCGGGGCTACACGTGACGTCACGTGACGTGACCAAAATACACGTGGGGCAGTTCCCCTCATTGTGCTGAGTGTTTTGATATGTCACATGTCCATGTTGTGCAAATTTTTGATTTCGCTTATTTTGGGGGCGGGGCTATACACGTGACGTCACGTGACGTGACCAAAATACACGTGGGGCAGTTCCCCTCATTGGGCTGAGTGTTTTGATATATGACATGTCCATATTGTGCTCATTTTTGATTTCGCTTATTCTGGGGGCGGGGCTACACGTGACGTCACCAGTATACCCGGTGGGGTGCCAATACTTTTGGCAAAAAGTGGCTACTGAGGGTTTGGACATTTCATGTCAATACTGCAGTCATTATGGGATTCTACTTATTATTATACTGCATAGAACACAGGAGAGAAGCCGTGCCTGAGCTCTGCGCACGCTGCGTGTGTGAAAGCTTAGAGGAATTTTAGGAATTCCCCATTCAAGTCTATGGGACGTTCCATCGTCGACTACGGGAAAACCGAAAGTTCCGTCGGAACGCCGAGTCCGGAACTTTGTCCGGAGTAACGTCCTAAAGAACCTGTCCGAGTTTGGTGTGAATCGCTCGAAAACTTGCCGAGTTATAAACCTCCAAAATTTATAATGGAAGTGGATACGAAAAAAGGCCACTTTGAGCTTCCGTACCGGGAATGCCGGAATTCCGATCGCTTAGAAAAGTAGGAGCAACAAACTTCAGACCAGGGTCTACGACATATCCGAATTTGGTGCATGTGGCTCGAAAGCCCTAGGACGAGTTACTCTTGATAAATTTGTGGCTAAGAAGAATAATAATAATAATAATAATAATAAGCTTATAAAGGAAATCAGAATGTTGGCTTCTACAAAGCCAACATAATTAAGATAATGACAACATTAGGAACAGGTGAAGAAACAGGGAGGAGCAGACGAAGGCGGGGCAGACACGTGACAACAACAACAGCACATGGCCAAAAGTCCGGGCTGAATCATGACAGCGTGATTGTGTATGTGATTAAGAATTTGAGATTTTAGGAAATCTGGCTGATTGACTCGTCCAACCTCATTATGCTTATTAATGTAGTCACATTTTTCTACTTTAAGCTTGCTAATTTTGTCCTTATCCCTTGTCAAAAGATTCCAAACAGATATTCCAGTCATATCTGGGGAACCATTTCTATGCTGCAGGAGGACGTCAACAAGATTCATTTACAATGATGGAATTTGCCAGACGCCTTCATCCAGAATGACTTACAGAAGTGCTTTTAAAGCCTCTATCTATGAACACATCGATATTAGCTCTCTAGGCCACAGACTAAGAATACCATCAGCCTAAAAAGTCTACTGGGAGGAAATACAGCAAAAAGAGCACACAGACAAGGTTCCAACTGAGTCAAATAGAGAAGTCAGAGATGAAGAGATGAAGTCAGAATGCTACCTCATGTGTAGAAATTCAATTCAATATAGAACTTATAATAATGTCATCAGCAGCATGTATACTGAACAAGATTATAAACACAACACTTTTGTTTTTGCCCCATTTTTCATGAGCCGAATTCAAAGATCTAAGACTTTTTCTATGTACACAAAAGGCCTATTTCTCTCAAATATTGTTCACAAATCTGTCTAAATCTGTGTTAGATTTAGATCTGGCCACAATAAAAGGTCTCTCTATAATGCGCAGTTTTACTGTATTGGGGGTCTGAAAACCAGTCAGTATCTGGTGTGACCACCATTTGCCTCACGCGGTGCAACACATCTCCTTCGCATAGAGTTGATCAGATCAGGTTGTTGATTGTGGCCTGTGGAATGTTGGTCCACTCCTCTTCAATGGCTGTGCGAAGTTGCTGGATATTGGTAGGAACTGGAACACGCTGTTGTATACACCGATCCAGAGCGTCCCAAACATGCTCAGTGGGTTACATTGTTCGGTGAGTATGCTGGCCATGCAAGAACTGGGATGTTTTCAGCTTCCACGAGCTCATCACGGTATCTCTGTGCATTCAAAATGCCATCAATAAAATGCACCTATGTTCGTTGTGCATAACGTACACCTGCCCATACCATAACCCTACCGCCACCATGAGCCACTCGATACACAACGTTGACATCAGCAAACCGCTCAAAGTGCCAAACGCTATCGAATGTGAGCATTTGGCCACTCATGTCGGTTACGAGGACGAACTGCAGTCAGTTCGAGATCCCCATGAGGACGACGAGCATGCAGATGAGTTACCCTGAAAAGGTTTCCACGAGTTTGGCGGTGAAGATGCTGGATGTGTCTGCGGTTGTGAGGCCGGTTGGATGTACAGCCAAATTCTCTGAAATGCCTTTGGAGACGGCTTATTGTAGAGAAATGAACATTCAATTCACAGGCAACAGCTCTGGTGGACATTCCTGCAGTCAGCATGCCAATTTCACACTCTATCAAAACTTGCGACATCTGTGGCATTGTGCTGTGTGATAAAAACTGCACATTATAGAGAGGCCTTTTATTGTGGCCAGCCTAAAGCACACCTGTGCATTAATCATGCTGTCTAATCAGCATCTTGATATGTCACACCTGTGAGGTGGATGGATTATCTCGGCAAAGGAGAAGTGCTCACTGACACAGATTTAGACAGATTTGTGAACAATATTTGAGAGAAATAGGCCTTTTGTGTACATAGAAAAAGTCTTAGATCTTTGAATTCAGCTCATGAAAAATGGTGCAAAAACAAAAGTGTTGTGTTTAGAATTTTGTTCAGTATAGGTTTCTATTCAGGTCAATATAGCAATTCAACCTGATACTCCTAAGACTCCTAATGTATATATATTTATTTAATTTTTTTTTTACAAAACAAGTAGTAATTTTTTTACTATATCTTGCAATTTTATTGAACTCACAGCAACATAGACATCATACAGAATACGGACTTATACCGCACACTGATCAACATGCAGAAACATCATTAACAACATGGAAGGCAGCAGATAATAGAGATAATAATAATAATCTACATACACTGCAAAATATTTACATCCCAGCAAGTGAAAATATCCAGAACGTGAGCAAATTGATCAATTTATTATGTGGTGATTTGACTCATATCGAAATGACAAATTTTTTCTTTCTAGAAATAAATGCTTAAAATTAGCAGAACATGACCAGCTCAAAATTATTATTCGTCCTCTTCTACTTTCAGCTTTTAATCTGTTTCCACCTAACTCTATCCTCGTAGCATTCACTCACTCACTCATCTTCTACCGCTTATCTGAACTACCTCGGGTCACGGGGAGTTTGTGCCTATCTCAGGCGTCATCGGGCATCAAGGCAGGATACACCCTGGACGGAGTGCCAACCCATCACAGGGCACACACACACTCTCATTCACTCACACAATCACACACTACGGACAATTTTCCAGAGATGCCAATCAACCTACCATGCATGTCTTTGGACCAGGGGAGGAAACCGGAGTACCCAGAGGAAACCCCCGAGGCACGGGGAGAACATGCAAACTCCACACACACAAGACGGAGGTGGGAATCGAACCACCAAACCTGGAGGTGTGAGGCGAACGTGCTAACCACTAAGCCACCGTGCCCCCCTATTATTATTATTATTACTATTATTATTATTATTATTATTTTGCTTACATAAGATGTACGTGGAGGCGTTTTTGACCTCAGTGGCTGGAATTTACAGAGGGTTTCCCACATCTGAGGTGCAGTGAGTGCAAAATTTAGGTCAGAAAACATAAAAGTTTATTTTCTTGTAAGTAAAGAGCTGCAAAATTCCATTTAGTGAAACATGAGACGGTTTCTAATACTCCTTAGACACACAAACACACACAATCGTGCACACACACACTCACTCACACACACACACACACACAAACATTTGTTGCCAGCAGATAATTTTGATTCTAACAAAAAAAAAGAAAATTCAAAGCTTGAAATTAGTAACAAACACCTGGCAAAAGGTTTAATATTCTATTATATTTGTTTATTTCAATCTTATAATAGGAAATAGCAGAGAAATATAACTGTATGTAAGATATTTCCTCATCATTTGTTCTCTCTCTGTTTCACACAAGATCAGGAGATTTGTTCTCACCACCCCTGCAGCTGTAGCTCCCTGAGAGCCGAAGCCAGATCTAAATGATGCTTATTATATCGTCTGACACCAACACCAGAGGTTCAACGATGTTCACTCAGTTTTTCTCAATTCATTTCTTCTCGCTAACTCTCCTATACTGTCTTTCATGACAAAGATGGCAGATATTCTCGTCATCTGTGTCTCTGTTTTCTGACTTGAGGTTTGACTTGCCTTTGTTGTGAAACTGGTATGATGTCTACTTGCTTTTTGCTCAGTTTTTATTTTAGACAGTGTTGCAGGTAGTGTTAATTTCGTCAGACGAGACGAGACGAAATATGTTCGTCAACAACCTTGTTTATCATGACTAAGACGAGACGATGACAAGACTGCACCACTGTCCAAAAACGCTGACTAAGACTAAATTAACATGCATTATTGTTGACGAAAAAAGACGAGACGAAAATGTTTTGTATAAAATAAAAACTAAGATAAAATCTCTCTTCATTTTCGTCTACAATTGTCTCTGCTTTTTCATCAGCTGTTACGCCTTTAAAATATTCAGAACGAGTTCGCGGCTTCGCGCTGTTTAGTGTGTGTGTAGAAACAATTCGTCCACACGCCGCTCAAAAAAAACTCCTGACGCAAGTCCACCCCTGGTCTAGTCAGCTTTTTGTGTTCAATTATATTTCCTGTCGCTGTGCAGGCTCTTTTATTGTACATGACCGCTTATGTCCCGATGACCGGTCTTTGCATTACGATTAAAAGCAGTATCAATAAAGTAAAAAATGTGATGTGCAGTCAAGTTCGAGTGTATGCACTGTTTTAACGAGTGTTCTCAACTTCTCACTGATACTTTTGTGATTCGCGGACTGTAAATAGGTTGTATTTTAGGCCCACAGTAAAGTAGGCCTATTCTTTTCAGTTTTTCTGAGTATATTTATTTTATTTCTGATTTGAACAGAAACATGAGACACAAGGCAACCAAAACAGTTTTAAAAACCTTTGTAAATTAAGTTGTCAGTCAGAGTCTGTTGGGCCCCAGCTTTTGAATTGTGTTGGTTAAAATAAAATACTCTTCAGAACAAGTTAATCATTTGTGAATGTGTCTCCTAAATCAGGAATTGAAAACCAGACACGTTTAACATTTGCATTCAACAAAAATCATTCAACAAGTCTATTTTGTCAGGTAATTATGACATTTAACCAGTTTGAGATGTGAAACACTTTTTTTACTGAAATGTTTATCAGTAATAATCTCAGTAATAATGTGTTATTTAAAAAAAATACTACAATTTTTTGACTAAAACTAGACTAAAATTAAAAGACTTTTAGTCGACTAAAACTTGACTAAGATACCTTGAGTTTTATTTTGACCAAAACTAGATTAAAATGACGAGACTTTTAGTCGACTAAAACTTGACTAAGATACCTTGAGTTTTATTTTGACCAAAACTAGATTAAAATGACGAGACTTTTAGTCGACTAAAACTTGACTAAGATACCTTGAGTTTTATTTTGACCAAAACTAGATTAAAATGACGAGACTTTTAGTCGACTAAAACTTGACTAACAAAAAAGATATGTGAATGACTAAATATGACTAAAACTAACAAGGACATTTACACTAGACTAAGACTTAGACTAAATTAAAAATAGGTGACGAAATTAACACTAGTTGCAGGTATCTAGATTGATATTTTCATTATTGGGCACAAAAGAAGTGGGGAGGAGTTTATCTAACAGTGTTTAAATATTTGGTTGGCCAATTATACTTTGATATATATTTTTACTGATTTATTCCCATTCCCATCTGTATCTACACATCTACAGATCTACCAGCTCCAGTTGGACTCTGTGATACTGAGGAGATCTGAATTCCATGTGATCCAATACAACATTGTTTGACTGTATATTTATAATCACACCCTCCAGTGTCACCCCATATGAGGATGAGGTTCCCCTTTGAGTCTGGTTCCTCTCAAGGTTTCTTCCATTACCAATCTAAGGGAGTTTTTCCTTGCCACTGCTGCCTGAGTCACCTCAGACTTGCTCATTGGGGATAAATACATACACATTGTGAACTATAGATATCTAATAATAATCTTGAATTTTTTTATTATATTAATTCTTTATATTATTCCTTATGTTTACCTTTTGTTCTGTGTTTATGTTCTGTAAAGCTGCTTTGAGACAATGTCTTTTTACAATGTCTATTGTAAAGAGCGCTACACAAACTTGAATTGAATTGAATTGAATTGTATGTGTTTCTGAGGGAAAAGAAAAGTCATGGTGAAGTCAGATTCATTTATGAAACTTGTTGGTTTGGTTTTGTTCTGTTTAGGTAGAAAGGGATTTTACTATGCTCTGATAACGGGGTTTGTGGGCTGACTTTGACTACTCTGAGAAAGTTTAAGTTTAGGTTTGTATTCCTAAACCAAAAAGCTTACTGTACCGCTGCCAAGTGATGAGCTATTAGTGTACCTATTGTAAGAACCTCCTCGTAACCTGCCATGGACTATGTACAAACCCAGTGAAGATGCTTCCATTTGTGCTTATTTTTTATCAATATTGTCCAATATTACAAAAAATATAGATTACTCAGCTGGGAAAACATGGTAAAAGTCTCAAATCTATGTCTTGTTTATAAAATTATTCATGGTTTATCATCCCCTCCCCTCCATCAGTTTGTCAACATCCGAACAGCTGATCATCGTAGAACCAGAGGTGCAGTGAGGGGAGATTGCATCATTCCCTTTAGGAAAAGTGTATTTGGCCAAACCGCTTTTTCTGTTCGAGCTGCTACTCAGTGGAACCTTAAACCTCTATAAACATCAGAAACCTGAACACATACAGTATAGTACATTTAAGATCCAGTTAAAGAAGTGGTTCGTTATTAACCAGAGCTGTCAACATTAGCTTAGTTTTTGACCTGCTCATGTTGCCCCCTGATGGTTTTTTGTTTATTGTGTGTGTGTGTTCATGTATTTGTCTGATGTTTGTTTGATTGCTGGCATCTTGTGTTTCTAATTTACATCATAGCTAATACTCACAGTAGTACTTTTATTAAATGTATTGTAGCTTTATTGTTATTTCAATATGTACTTTTATTTACTTTTATCTTTTTTAGGGTGACTATTACCATCTGTCTAGGGACTACAGGTGAAAAATAGCCATCTGGCTAACTCTGGCATATTGACAGAAATGTTTATTAATATGCATTGTCCCTGTAATAAATAAATAAACAAACAAACAAACAAAAATGTGCCTTGCTGTGTGTGTAAAGGTGCAGCAAAGCATTCCATGCTGGCGAGGGTGAGGGATGAGTCCTGAGAGATGAGTGTGTTGGGTTTGTCACCAGTTCTGCTGCCAGTTTTAATCTCAGCACTCTGCATATGACTGAAAGTCATGGATCTCTTCTTCTACTATACAGGGAGACTCTGTTGGTGGTACATAAGGGGTGCACAGAAGGATGATCCTCTCTGTTGGCATGACTGTGCTATAAATTTCTAGCCATATATATATAATTTGTTTATTTTAATGTTTTGATAGAGTGGGCAATATCTCATTTATGATTTATAGATTATGCCCCCAGAGGCTTCTCCCTGGGTTACGCCAGACAGTTCAATGGACGGGATGATTAGTTCTCTGAAGCCTTTAGGACAACGAGTAGTTCTATCTCCTTTTCTCCGTGTCTCCTGTAGGATGATGATGTCTGAGTTTTTGATTTCTGAAATAAATTGGTGTTTCTGCGTGCTAGTCCAGAGGCAGATCTCAGTCGTTGAATGTTCCAACATGATAAGATAAGTAGCGTGTTTTGTCATAGGAGTAGGTAGGCGTGAGCAGATTGGGGATCCTGCTCAAAGTCTGGGTATAGCTGAGCCTGCCAGGGACCTGCTGCATGTGCTGGGTGCAGGGAGTAGGCAGGAGAGGCTGTGTTCTTGTTTAATGACTGGGTTTTGTGTGAAGGGGTGACTACAGGCTTGGACGGGAAGCTGGAAGAAGACGCTGTGGTTCTGAGGGATTCCTTGGTAATTAGGAGTGTCATTGTATTGATCTGGGTCTTTCTGTAACTCCAGTGTTTAGAGAAGAGCTTCTTATCATCAATAAACTACCCACTTAATTGGGACAGTGTCAGGTTTTGGTGAGTCTTCTGTGAATATTGAAGTGTGGTCTGTTGAAGGGTTTGATGGAGCTGGCTGGGCTATGACACTGTGGTGTGGGAGCTGCAGTTAAGAGTAGGTGGTGTCCTGCTCTAATGGTTCTACTGTTGAGTTGGGTCCCTTTTACCTCCATTTGTTCTCTCGTCTCAATCCTCAGGGCAAGCTGAGCCCAATGCCTCTCTGTCTGAAGTGATGACTGTGTTTCCAGTTCTACCAGCTGAGTCTTTATCCAGAAAGTTCTGTAGTCCAGAAAGTTCTCTCCTGAGGTTGTTGGTCTCTCTGCTTGACTGAAGGGCTGTTGAGGGGCTGGTCATTGCTTTGGGTTGCATTTAGAGAGATTTCTTTCTAACACTGTTTACAATCTCTCTAAACTGTACCTTTCCCTCATGTCAGTGCAATAACAGTATTTATAGAGTGATTTATTTTGTTTAGGGTTAGAGGATCTTTCTGCTTGCTTTAGGTGCTGGACTGAGGAGAAGATTAAAGGTAGTACACTTCTGACCACTCTGAAAGTCGTTGTGTCTTCCTTATTACTCCTTTTCTAACTCTCACCACTCTCTCTCTCTCTAACTCTCCTCACCATGGCAGATTTTCCCCCCATGATCACTTTGCATATCTCTGAGCGCCAGGCCAGTGAGTCCAGAAAGACGGATGAAGAGACTGAAAGCCATGTAGAGAATTAAAGTTTGAGAGTGCAAGTGCAGTGCCTTAGGGATAGACAGCAGAACAACAAATCTGCCTGTTATATAACAGGGAGCTGCTTCACGTGACTCACTGTGGTACTGGAAGCAGAACAGAGTGCATGTGAAGCCTGTGTGCATGGAATACATCACCATTTACACTGTACCTGCTTTGTGAGCAATCTACTGCATTTATCGTTAGGGTGTGTGATGTACGAGTCTGGAAATAACTGGTTATTGACAAAAAGCATAGATTTGTTCTTAAATAATCACAAACACTTCTGAACAATCTGACTCCATTTTGGTTTCATGTATTTATTATTATTATTAGTAGTAGTAGTATTAATAGGCCTTTGTAATGTGTTTGGGTTGACGTTGGCATTTGGGGAAAAATGGTAGGATTAACATAAGGACAGATCATGAAATTGCATAGTAATGTGTTTGTAAACACAGTGATGGTGTGTGTGTGTGTGTGTGTGTGTGTGTGTGTGTGTGTGTGTGTGTGAGTGAAAGAAAGAGAGAGAGAGAAAGAGAGAGAGAGAGAGAGAGAGAGAGAGAGAAGCAGCGGGTAGCTTACTTTAAAAGAGGGAAAGCTTCCCTGCTGTGCTGATATAAATACACGCGCACACCACACACACACACACACACACACACACACACACACACACACACACACACACACACACACACACACACACACACACACACACACACTCTCTCTCTCTCTCTCTCACACACACACACACACACACACTGCCCTGGCAGCTCTCAGGGTGCTAGACGCACACATACAGTACACTTGGTATAGAGGTTACTTGGAATGTGATTCTAGGTTTTGGCCATCTACTTAAAACTGTGGTAAAAGATCAGAGCTGTTATGATGTTACTTCAACAGAAAAGCTCAGTACACACACACACACACACACACACACACACACACATATACACAGAGGTTTTACTATCTTTTTGAGGACTTCCCATTGGCATATATATTATTCATCATTATTGAGCTAATTATTAATGCTTTTATTTATTTATTTTTAACTGAAATGCTGTCATTTTTACAACTTCCTTGAGGGGACCAACCAAAAAGTCCCCACAAGTTCTATACTGCCAAGAAGCACTGAGTCTCTATTAAGATTTTAAAGTCATGCACATGCACTACACAGATAAAAAGAGATGTGACAAGCCTCCATGTTCATTTTTGCTGGCAACAAGCTAGCACGGCAACTGTGAGGAGTGATGTGTAGATATTTTCCTTCTCAAACCTCAGAAATGTTGAGAAAATTTTTGCTATAGATTTAACAATGGAGTATATCTGTATGTTGATGGATTTATTGCTTTTATATCAAGCAGAACTCTTATAAAGTACAGAGCTGACTGCTGATGCTGTGAGCGGCCATGCTAACACGACATCACTTCCTGAGGACGGAGTTGAGGAGAGCATGTGTGTGTGTCACACACACACACACAACCAAACACACACATACAACCAAACACACACACACAGTTCTGTTGGGCTATGTGGAACAGGGTTTGTATGAAATGCTACTTAGATTGCTGAAGGAAATAAATGACTGTTAATAAATGACATACTGTCTAAGTACAATTTTATAAATCACCTTAAAGTTTCAAACACTTCTTTAATTCTTGGAAGAGCATGTAAGGGTCAGAATTCCATTTCTATAATGCTCTTGCTTGTGTTTTGTGTATGTGAAACATGGCTTAATGTACGTATGTAAGCTATGTGGGTCATATAATCTCTCAATCAGACTCAATTAAAGATTACATATCGCTGCTTTAAAATGACTCCAAAATGCACTCACCAAGTCTTTGGACGTTCCCAGCCTCTTGAGACCGTCCAGTGGCAGGAGGTCAGCTGAGTCCTTGTGCGTGAACTGGGTGGCCTGCTTCAGTCTCCTCTGCTGGTGCATGATGGCTTTATCCCTCAGTTCCACCTCCCGCTTCTTGGACTCACTCATGGCACTTTTTGACCTGACAGTTCTTGTGTTCTCCAAAACCCTGTGTCTGCGTCCGCCTCAGGCTCCTCTTGCACAGCACCGTGGCTTACGAGAGCTTGCTTTCAACCAGCAACGGTGTGACCCTGAGATTTGCTCACTCACACACTCGCATTCATACACGAGACAGAGATACGAACAGAAAACTGACGCTCTATTTCCTAACAAAAAAAAACCCAATCCTTGCATTTACTGGGCTTCTAAAAGAAAAAAGACATCTTGTAAATAGTGTCCAGATGAAAAAATTCCTGAATTGCAAATAATAAAAAAAAAAGAGATGCTCCTGATAAAGTAGATGCTGTAGAGTGTATTCTGCACGTTGCCCGCTGGCCACAGTAGGTTCGTGTCGTACGGTGTTCAGGCTGAGAGTATCTCTCAGTGAAGCTCAGTGTCCTTGTAGCACCGCAGTGCTGTGTATCCTCCTCCCTCACACTCTGTCTCTCTCTCTCTCTCTCTCTCTCCCACCTCTCTTTCAGTCTACCTCCCCCAACCTCTTCATTGTCCTACTCTCTCATTCATTCTGTCTCCTGTTATATACGTCCCCTTTATCTCTTGTCTTCATGCTCTTGACTCATGCCCTCCCTATCTCTCTCTCTCTCTCTCTTTCTCTCTCTCTCTCTCTCTCTCTCTCACACACACACACACACAAACACAGACTTTGCATCAGGATAAACTACCAATATTTGTTAAAAAAAAAGGCCATGTGGCCTGTTCAAGACAAACGCATATACAACACTTCCTGGCTGAACATATCATTTATCGAAGGCCTGCACCGATGTTGGTGAGCTATACGATACGCACATCCTATTCACTCTATTCAACACTGCATTTACGCTTATGCAGTATTTACTCATTTCAGGCTTAAAATAGTCTTCGTGTTCTATTGGTGAATAATTTGCTTCTTTCTATTTACAGCTGAACAAAAAAACCTCAAGAATCCAAGAAAAACAATACACATTATAAACTTATCTGGTTGTTTGTTTTGCAGTGCACTTCAGGACCATGAAGTGTACTGAATTCAGTGTCTGGGTTCAGAAAACACACTAAAATGTGAAGCTGGGGCTTTTAATTTGCTGTCGCAACTCAGCTTTTCAATACACATAGTATTGTATGTTGTGAATGATTTAAGAATGAAGATACGGCACCACATGGTGGTTAGAGACAGAAGCAGCCAAGAATCTCCATATTATGACGTATTATACTACAGATCTTTCAATCTAATCTGGCACACATCTACGTGTTTCATGGTTCAACTTTACCTTCAGGGAAAACGTGAAGTGACAAAACCTTAAAAGTGGACTGGAATGATTTTGCTATAATGTTGTACAACCTGGAGCTAGAGCTTCCAATCTACTGCTGTGTGTGTGTGTGTGTGTGTGTGTGTGTGTGTGTGTTTGTAATGATTGCTAGATCCTTGTTTTTAACGGATGAACCAAGATCTTTCCTGGCCAATAAATAGAATTTTATGAACAAAATACACACCATAATGTACGGAAAGCTCCCTGAATTTACAGCCACATCATATTTTCTATAAGTCTATAAGTCTGCCAGCTCGAACGAACACTGGATGAAAAAACTCGCGTCCAACTTTGTTGTCGCTTTCAAATGATTGCTCGTATTAACTTAATATGATGCTTCAACTTTTATGTGTATTGATTTGAATAAAGGAAAAGAATAGAAGAAAAAAAATAACACTAGCTAGACTACAATCCTGCTGGGATCTAACACATTTATATGACGTACAAACAATATATATTTGAGTCATCAGAGTCCTTACCTGTGTCTGATCTTGTAGGGGTCTATAATCGCTGTACTCACTTTTGAATCTGATCTCAAATTACACATAATGCACAACTAGGGATATTTCTGAGGCAAGTCTGTGCTTCATCCTGGTGAATGATGTGATGAATGATTTACATCCAAATGTATTAAAGGATCACTGTATCAGAGCATCTCCAAAAATGTCCAGTCTCAAAGAAGAAGCCCATCAGTCACATCTGAGCACAAAGTGACAGCTCTTTAATGACCTAAAGCCTGACGTGGGAACAGAAGAAAACAACTAAATAGCTTTTCTTTGCATGTTTTTGTCGTGATGGGATTTGACGTGAAATCAGGATTCTGGCAGACAAAAGGACGTGACCACAGAATGGGATGAAGAGGAAAGCATGTGTTTAATCAATCCAGTGTTACAGATGTTACACTTCTTCTTTATAGTTTACACACACACACTTTTTCTTACACTATTTGTAATTTATGCTTTTGTGTCATTTATTGTGTCGGGGTTTGCTGAGGAGTCACAGAGGACGAATTTCACTGTATTGTGAAACAGTGCATTGTACATAGTTTCTAGAAATTCACAGCAGAATCTCATTTGACCTCTAAATCTGAAATTTGACCAATAAAACTCATTACATGGAAATTCAACAAAACAGACAGAAAGACCTTTGGATATAAAATAATTCTCTGGAAATTTTATATATATTTTTTTTTATAGTGAACTTTGAATGCTGACTCACTGAATCAAGCTATTGGTTGATTCAGTGATTCATTTTTTGATTGTTATGACACAGTCACTCTCTCTCTTCTCGTCTGAGTTAACAATGTGCACATTCAGACAAAATCACAATTCAACCAAATAACCACCAACACTGTATATTTCTGCCTGTTAAATTGACCTCTTTAAGGCATCATAAAGAAAATCCCAGCTAAACTAAAACAAGCTGATTTAGAGAACTGTCTCCAAACCTTCAGATAATTTGACATTTATCTTTTTTCTAATTCACAAGGCATTCCATATGATGCTTATTAATAACCAATATAAACTAATAAAAAATAATAATCACAGGTGTTTTGGTCAAGATTTTTTTTTTGGTCAGATTGCCCAAAGTAAGGCCTAAGCGGTAACTTTCTGGAAAGATTCCCACCTACTAACAGTTCACGCTCGATCTTAGTGTTCCATCTCAAGTCTTGTCGTGTAAAATCACATCACATGTGTATCAGTAATATACTGATATTCTAGATTGACTGAATTCAGCAAGTGCATGCAGTGGCATTGGTAGGTTTTGTGCAACAATTGTGAAATCTGCTAGAGCCGTGCAATTGTTCTGGTAGTTAGTGCTTCCTGTATATTCGACAACATGGTAAAGGTCATCTATATGCTGTTAAAACAATCAGACGACTGAGAGACTCTTCAACTGTTACTGGATGTAAATTACTGAGACAGTTACTGGGCAAAATATAGTCAATTTAGTCAACTCACTGTAGTGTGTATCAGAGTCTCAGTTCCATGGACATGAACCTGAACATGACCCAGTTACCTCCAGTACCGTGTGAACTAGCTGTAGGATTTACCAGTTACATCTTCAACCCTTCAGGCTTAGAGGATGTTTGGCAGGTACAGGGAGCAGAGCAGCACATTATGACCAAGTGCCGGGAAGCGCCTGAAGGCCTCCCAGGCATCGCTGAACACGTTGTACTTGAGGAAGACTCTGTGCTCGAGGCTGGTGCGTGGGCCAACGTCACGGCTCATGATGTAAATGCCGTCGTTATGCAGTGCACATGTCAGGTTCAGGCCGGACTTTGATACACTCGCTCGCAGCTGCAGCCACTCGCTTGTGCGCACGTTGTATGACTGTATCGTCAGTGCATCCTCTGAGTTGGCCCTCGCATGCTCAGATTGCTCCAGCTCGCGTGTGTAGCCACCCACCAGGTAAATGATGTCCTCCACAGACAGCATCTGCTGCTTCCGCACATGTGCTGAGCATGTGTGCGACACAGACCACATATCTGAAGCAGGGCAGTAGCGCAGCACGCTCATGTTCCTGTCTGCCAGGGAAAGAAAGAAAATGTGCTTCAGTCACCAGAAAAGAGCTGGAATTAACCTGTCCAGAGTTTAAGGTGACATGGAATTACACTTGATGCAAGCAAGTCCAGAAATATTCTGAGAATGACCAAAAGCAATTAAATGCCATTATATTATCCAGATATGAAACTGTGATTGACTCTATCTCTGGGATTACAGCATGACTTCTTGTGTGTGTATGTGTGTGTGTGTGTACACGCATATACACACCTCTGGCAGTGTAACCACCCATGACGTAGATCATGCCCTGGCATTCGCATGCAGAGAACTCAGTCAGAGGATCAGGCATGGAGGAAAC
>NC_083473.1:19618471-19683471 GCF_030014155.1 Tachysurus vachellii
AAACCAATGAAAGAGGGCAGTAAGGAGAAGCCGTTTCCATCTGCAGCTGTTGGAGAGGTGTGTGTTTGTATCGACGTGTAAACCTTTTGTATGACGCTACTAAATCTTCACCTGATGCCTCGTACAGACGATAAGCTGTTCCACTTTCGCCATTAGTGTATGATATTTAGGGAGAATCCTTCAGCATAGAGCAGATATTAGATTTTTGCTGCAATGTCGCTTGACTTGTCATGTCATGTCCGTCTTACCCCTGTGTGTCGATCAGGATGAACCAGCATCTCAGTTCTTCTTCGATCTGGGTCAGAAGGAGCCGCAGCGTCATCGGCACCAGCAGCATCAGGGATCAGGGAAGAAGAGGTCGTCTGAGTGGGACGGATCCTTTCAGCCCAAACAGCCTCGTAAACCACGTGAGTTTAAAAGAAGAACCCCGTGCTTGAAATGTCACAGATTCCACAAAAATAAATAAATAAAGGTAGCTTTTGGGCTGCAATAATCACAAGAAAATCATGTATAATAAAGTGTATCTGGTGCTTCCTGTTATAATTTTGCAGCAAACTGAATATAAAATTGATTTCTGGACATTTTTACTCACTTCAAGTTTTAAATTTTCTTATTGCATTGGCAAGATTTTAACAAATTTGTGCTTAAAAACTTTCTTGTCTCCATCTTGGTGACCTCAGCTCAGCCAACTGGACCGTGCTGGTTCTGTTTAGCCAGTCCCGAGGTGGAGAAGCACTTGGTCATCAGCATCGGGACGCACGTGAGTTCCACATCATACTTGTCTGACGGATTGATTCGAAGAGTAAGCGATTGACCGTAAGCTCTAACAGACGCGTGTCTCCTCCTCAGTGTTACATGGCGCTGGCTAAAGGTGGCCTGACCCCGGACCACGTGCTGCTCCTGCCCATCGGACATTACCAGTCGGTGGTGGAGCTGCCATCTGAGGCGGTGGACGAGCTGCAGAAATACAAAAACGCCGTCAGGAAGCTGTACAAGAGCCGCGGCCGACGCTGTGTCCTGTTCGAGAGGAATTACCGCAGCCAGCATCTTCAGCTCCAGGTGCTGTGCCTTTCCCTCTTCTCTCATCTCTTTCATCATCACCGTCAGCATGTGTCAGCTGTGTAAAATTGTGCCACTCTGATCACACTTCCTGGCTGTTATATTAGCAAATGACCAAGGATTTACAGCCATAAAGTCTAAAAACATATGTGTGTGTGTATGTACATTTATATGCATTTCTACTTCATGGTCTGAGAAGTTCCTCTTAGACTAAACATGCTCGCTGTCATCTAGTGCAAGCAGCACGTCGAGCAAGATACTGCAATCTCTAAAAGGGATATCCATATATAGCCATACCATTACCATTACCATATATAGTGACCGAGGGACGTTTCTTTATGCAAACGAGGGTTGCAGTGAAGGAATACCTGCTTTTAATAAATGAGTAAATGGAAATATTGTAGTGTAATAATTATTAGAATATAATTAATTTAGTGTCTGATTAATGTTTAGTCATTTTTTATGTTTTCGGTACTCGGCCCAGCTCGCTGTGTTTTCTGCAGCAGACAGGGTGTAGAGCTTGGTGTTGTAAAAGGTGACGTGTATGATTCAGGTGTGTGTGTCCGTGGGAGCTGCCTGTATAGACGGCCCTGTAGAGCCCCGGGGTTCGTCCAGCAGCACCACGTAAATTAAAGTGTGTGAATCTTACGGCGGAGATCTGATAGTCTCCGGTTCTCCGCTGGTTCTCAGTCTCACTTACATCAACGGCATCAGTTTAAGTCTGAGCAGACAAACGCTGTCTGTCCTGAAGAACAAACAGTCTGAGGGATTTATTCCCAGTGATGACCAAATTTAAGTCTGAACACATTTTTATAATTATTTGTTTATTAAAAAGGTAATCTATCTTGTCTTGACATGCCTGTGTGTGTGTGTGTGTGTGTGCGCGTGTTTGGGTCTGTCTGTTCACGTGTGTGTGTGTCTTGGTGGCAGGTGGTGCCTGTTCCCATGGAGACGTGCACTACAGAAGACATTAAAGAGGCATTTGTTGTGCAGGCACAGGAACAGCAAATGGAACTGATGGAGATCCCAGAACACACCGACCTCAAACAGGTACAACAAGCCACACAGAGCAGAATCCCTGGTCATTTATCCACACAAAGTCACGACACACCTCTCTAACAGAGCAGATTATGTGTTCGAGTAAGAGTTCATCCGATTCTGTCTCTTCGTTTCTGTCTTTGGCCCAAGATCGCTCCACCAGGAACGCCATATTTCTACGTGGAGATGGATACGGGGGAGAAGCTGTTCTACCGCATTAGGAAGAACTTCCCTTTACAGTTTGGAAGGTAGACATTAGTGTTAGGATTGAAGTTCATGTTTTACGCTTGTACAATTCTAAGTGTGTGTGTGTGTGTGTGTGTGTGTGTGTGTTATACAGGGAGGTCCTGGCCAGCGAGGCGGTTTTGAACATGCCAACCCGCTCAGATTGGAAAGAGTGTAAAAGCAGCAGAGAGGAAGAGGAAGCGCTGACCAAACAGTTTCGCACTGAATTCCAGCCCTACGACTTCACCATGGACGACTGAGGAACACGACATGTTTTTATTTCCCCACACACAGGAGATATATCTGTATTTCCTGTCTGCTTTACTGTACAGACTCACTGTATTGTTTTTAAACCGATATTATCAGAGCTATTTGTTCTTACTACTTTGTTCAGAGACTCAATCATTCGTTTTTATCCAACAGTCTCTCACTACGTAGTTTTTGATAGTTGTGTGTCTGTGTGCGCTTCTGGATCATTTTATGAGCCACACAAACCTTTTGAAATTCGAAGACTTTTAATTTGTCGCATGAACTTCCGGAAGTGGGCGTGGTCACAAACGTCACGTTAAAAGTCACGGGACGTGATCCTTCATGAGAATGTTTACTGAATACTAATAAAAAAAAGCTCACGAGCGCTTTAAACAAAAACACTTAAACGTTCTCAAAGAGTTATTTATAAAGTGTTATCATGGATGAAGATGGATTACCGATCGTGGGTTCAGGTATAGATCTTACGAAGGTCAGTAGTTGCTTTGGTCGGTGTTTTTGCAGCGGTTTATATTGACAAGTGTTAATACTGAATGTAGCGATTCATTTTTTACAGGTTCCGGCGATTCAGCAAAGAAGAATCGTCACTTTTCTCAACCAGTTCATCGTTCACACGGTCCGCTTCCTCAACCGCTTTTCCACCGTGTGTGAAGAGGTAGATATTGCTAATGCTAACGCTATTAACGTGTTTCCATTTTTCCATTTTTTTTAGGACGAACCAGTAGCATTAGGAATGAACCGATACTCAGATTTAACGAACCGATACGATATCCATGAGATGATTCACAACTTCTATTATTTATACACACATTCAGATATTGTTTATGCACAATTTTTTTTTAGATTTTCTCTAACTTAAAATTGCATGATATATAATATGTGACGCTGTGTACATATCTGAAATACCTTACAATAACTTGTTTGCATAAGTATGTGCACCCTTTTAATAATGACACGTGACTGAGCTCAGAATGAACCAATCACATGTCTTTATAAAGATGAAATAAAGACTAAAACAGTACATCTGTGGACATAATGAAGAATATTAAATCTTGTAAAGTCCAAAATATTTGACAGGTCCAAATGGTGTCATGCTGAATTGGAGAAAATATTATTTTTGGAAATGAATACAGTTTAGGACTGTTGCAATGAAACAAAACTAAAAAACATAGTTTAGAAAAATTTAAGGTGATCAGTGGAAATTGGCATAAATAAACAGGGCCGGTGTTGGGTAATGCTCTGGGTGGTTGTTCAGAGGGTCAATAGGGTCCAGCACTACCTATCTGCCACTGTTGGGCCCTTGAGCAAGGCCCTTAACCCTCACTGCTCCAGGGTCACTGTATCATTCATGGCTGACCCTGTGCTCTGATCCCGACTTCCAAAGTTTGTGTATGCAATACAAGAATTTCACTGTGTTGTAATGTATATGTAATGTAGTGATGTAGACTTCTTTTTATATTTACTAAAATATAAAAAGAAGAACATTAATTTGACTGTAAGTGACACTCTTGACTGTAACTGACACTCTTCATGTCAGAGTTAATAATTGATCATTTGAGCCTGATTAATGTGGTCATAGCCATGGCAATGCTAATGAGACAATTATTATAAATACAAGATACAGAAAATAGTTTCATTTTGTTCAACTTTCCTTTTCAAATTGTGGGTGATTTTTGTTTTTGTGTTTCAGAGTTCAGCGTTGGTTTGGCGTTTAGTGTCTCAGACCGAGTCTGAACGCACAATAACACTTTTTTTTGTACAATTTTATGTAGAAACTTTCAACGATTTCGTTACGGATCCAGCAAATTGAAACAACCCTCAGCATCTTGGAAACAAAGGTAAAGGTTCTACAAAAACTCTAGACTTCGTCATGCATTAATGTTGCTCCTTTAGCTATAATGGGTGTACAGACCAGCATCAGACATTTCTCTCTCTACTCACACAAAGCATTTATGCACATAGATTTTTTTTCTACATTTTTTATATATATATATATAAATATTTTATTCCTCTTTTACAACAGCTTTTATTTTGACTACATCATCCTTTTTATTTGTGTACAGATTAATGTTGAGGAACTTCTCAGTACAAGTTAGTGTCCATGTGTGCTGTAGTGAGAAGTGTGTTTGCTGCATTAGGCTAGTTTCTTTTCTTTTCTTTTCTTTTCTTTTCCCTTCTTCTATTCTATTCTATTTTTTTCCTTTTCAGTTTCCTTTTCCTCCCTTTCAATAATAACAGAAGTGGGCTCATTTTGAGCGTTAATGAATCTACAGAACTGTTGTGAATCTCTAAGTCTCTTCACAAGTCAGTTCATGTCAGGTTTCACTCAACACCCATCAATCCCATTTGGTCCTTTCTTTGAAGCTGTCCTCGATCCCTGGCCTTGAGGACGTCACTGTGGACAGAGTAGATCGGAGGCCTTCGGCAGAGACCAACGGCCCAGCAGTGGGATCCAGTGCTCCAGCAGGCTCGACTGTACCTTCTCCACCTTCTGAGGTAGATCAGACATCCGATTCCGCCTGACATCATCACACACGTGTCACACACTAGCTTATCATGAGTGTGAATTATCATAGGGTTCGCACGATTTTAGTGTTTAGTATTTTATATAGTGTTTGGTTTGGCTGTTAATGATTAGATTCATTTAGTGGTTTGTTTAATGTTTCGTTGAATGAAGATCAATGTAATTTAAGGACATTTTGAATACTGGTCAACATTTGTATGTTTTATTGGATCATTCTTGATTGTTTACAGGTTCCTGGACAAGGGCAGGAAGGCTCTCAGGGGCCTAAGGGAGAACCGGCGGCAGACAATGTGATGACAGTAGCCAAGGACCCTCGATACGCCAGATACCTCAAAATGGTGCAAGTGGTATGTCTTCGTTCTTTCTCTGCTAGACGCTTACAGTAACAACAGTTACATTACTGCAGCTACACTTCTGTTGTCTTAATAATGTCAAGAATTATTTGAGCAGCTTCCTAAGGCTAACAGTTGCCATGGTTTTGTTTTCATGTTAAGGGTGTTCCGGTCATGGCGATAAAAAACAAAATGATTCTTGAGGGTTTAGACCCCAATCTCTTAGAGTAAGTATTTATTTATTTATTTATTTATACCTCCAGTTGTTTGTCTATTATGTAATATACTTCATCATGTTCTATAAGCAGTAGTGAACGATCTACACAAGCTTTGTGAGCCATCAGAACACACATGGAAATCAGTATTTCTCACCTGCACAGCTGTAAGCGTTGGACACTGATTAATCCTAAACATTCAATAAAAAACACACAGCTATGCTCATTTGGATAAGTATCCGCCCCAGATTGCCATATATGGTGAACAGCTTCTGTTTTTAAAAAGCACAGCTTGAGCTGCTGATAATTAATGGTGTAAAACATTTCTAAGGAGATAAAAGTTTTCTTAAAGTTAAAAGTTTTAAAAAACTAGAAAATAGAGATCAATTAAATCTGCACCGGACTTTATCTGTCTGCATCTTGTGAGCAACTCCACGTTCAGTTTACAAGTGATTCCACATTTCTACCACTAGCGGTCTGTCATAAGAGCGTGTAAATATACACACCTCCTCACACGCAAGAATAAATCACATACTTGGCGTAGAAACGTCTGGACGTACCATTTAAGCATTAACTTTAAAGATTATAAATACAAACAAAATCTAGTTAAGGAGGAAGACATGAAGCTAAGAAGAAAAATAAATGGTTGTTAAATTCTCTCAGAAAATCAGGACAACCTGTTGTGCCGTCACGTTACACCAGGAGGCGCTTCTATCTCTTTTTGTCATTCACAGTTCACCAGATGCCCCGGTGCCAGACTTTAGCAAGAAGGGGACTGAAGAACAAGAAAACGACAGCTCAGACAGCGAATCATCTTTCAGTGACTGATTAGCCCCGCCCTCTGACCTACTGAAGCTGTCTGCTGAGAGCTTGTCTCTGTACAGGGTAAATGTATGCAGTGTACTCACCCATGCTGCTGACACTCACACGGACTACACTCGTGCCATACGAGCGGCTTAGATGTGCCTTAGACACGGCTGTCTACATCTCTCTCTACGTTGTGGTAAAGATTTAGAAATAGTCAAGAAAAGGATCGTCGTGAGAGTCATGATTCTTCTTATTAATGTTGACTTTTTTGTAAGTGTCAATGATTTTCACCAGACGTACAGCGATATCACCAAACTAATGTGTGATGCGTGTTCTTTTATTTAGGATGTGATCTAAACTATTTTTTACAAACAGGTTATTAAGAAAGCAGAATGATCACAAGGTCATATCCCATTATCATACCAGGAAAACATCACATGCTTCTATTTCCCAATACAGGAGTCATGCTTATTGTGTAACTGCATCCTTTTTATTGCTGGATCAGTGTTCATAGTGGATAAATTACAGCAACGTGGATTAAAGTGCATTGTATCATTACAGATCACTGATTGGAATGAGTTCAATTCAGTATTCCATGCCTGTTTGATTAAATAATACTATAAACAGTGTACAAAAATAAAAAACTTGATATGGTAAAAATCATTCGAAAGTTTGATTTCTTGTATTAAAAAAAAACTCCTCCCGCTGTGCAAACAAACTCGCAGCGACCTTTGAAACGGACTCATGTAAACTCCAGTAACTGGACGTCCACTCGCAAGGTGAACTGCTGTAAAAAAAAAACAAACAAACAAGTGAGACGTACAACAAACTGTAAAAATATAACTGATATTATTTCCTTTAACAAACCTTGAACTCCTGGATGTACGTGTAGAAGAAGAAGACGAAAGTGAAGGCAGCTATCCACTCACTCGCAGCGCTCACGACATGCAGCTTGTAGCCCTATGAAATTAAAACAAAGTCGAAAAAAAATCTTTTTTTCTCTTTTTTTTCTTTGTTTGTTTCTTTTAATTATGTGAGTAAAAGGAACGCGCATGTTTGATTTGCCGCTGTGTTTCTCAGTAATTTAAGACGATCTGTGAGATTGAGATGAAGTGATGAGGACACCTGGTCTTCTGGGGTCCAGTGAAATTGGGTCTTCAGAAACGAGGCAGAAATAATAGCTGTGGGGGGAAAAGGATGTTAAGGAAAAAACAACCTGCCTCGTCCTTGCTCAAGCTCATAAGAGGTCAAATGACGTCGTATGGATGTAAAGGATACTTATAACCACTGTCAGTAAAGCCACCGAGGAAAAGACGGCACGGACGTGACACGTGCGCTTTGAAGATCCGTAAGGATGAACCTTGTACGAGATGATGGTCTGTAGGATGATGTAAATCATTCCGCAAATGAAGAACAATGAAGCTCCAATATCATGAACAGTTCTCATCTCTGTCTCCTAAAACGCGTTCATTTCATAAAGACACAAATAAAGATAGTGTGTTGGAGATGAGACAATTCTACAGTAGATAAAATTCATATAGGGTTTAATTGTTAGTGTACATTATTCCCAGCTACTAGAACAAAAACTGCTGATACCACCACCTACTTCTGTAACTATGATTATTAGTAGTATTATTAGAATCAGTAGCTGGTTATGTGAACCACGATAGTCATAAATTTATAGTAACATTATAACAGCACACTATGACTCGTGTGATTGTGAACAAACCTGAAATGTTGCTACAAAACACATCCCTATACAAGAGAGTGTAGCCAAGACGAAAGCAGCTTTGTTCAGACACGGAGACATGGCAACTCTTCCTTCAATCAGCTTCTGCACAAATTTATATCTGGCAAACATGGTGGCAAACCCTAGAAACAACAGAGTGTATATGTGAGAGAGCGGTTTATCGTATTGCACAGCGCACGTGCACGCACGCCGAGACATTTAATGTGATCTTGGATCGGTTGTGAAAATTCTGTATAGCTCTGTGTTTCATTTCTCTAGCCGCAGTTTGGGGTTTTGCCTTTGACTGGATTCGAGTTTACCCAACTGAGTCACACAGCGGAGAAATGATTTCATTTGTTGTGTCTTTTTTTTTTGTTTTACTGAAAGAGAAATGAAACTGCTGCATACGCTGCAAAGCGTGTTTGTGAAAATTCCACCGTTTCTCAAGAAAATCTGTGACTTTGGGACAGCACCACAAAAACTTTGCATCGCATATCTCTGGTGAATTCCACATGATGTCATTGAGTTTGTTTTATGTGTAAATTTCACACTGAATTTTGTTTGAACTTATTAACGAATCACCTCATCTTTGGAGCAATGCTTTTGCCAAATGATTAACATTTGACTGACGTTCGACTAAATACAATTTAAATAAAAAATACTAGAAATAGTATTCACTGTACAGTAGCAAAGAAAAAATTGGATTTATATAAATATGGATCAGAGGCAGAAGAGTATAATTATTATAAATAAAGTGCAGATGTGCTCGAATAATTAGTGTGTGTGTGTGTATATATATGTGTGTACATACATATACATATATATTTATATATATTTATATGTATATATATATATATATATATATATATATATATATATATATATATATATATATATATATGGCATATTTTAAAGCAAGCACAATATATGGCATTGTGTTATGGTGTCATTTTTATTCTAAGGTTTGTGAAAATAAATAAATTAGATCACCTGCAAGAGCTGAAATTGTTGCCATGAGGCCAAATATGCATCTCTCCGGAGGGGCCACTCCCGTATCACTGAAACACGTCAAAACATTGATACATATTTATATTTCAAAACACTATCCATCCATCCATTCATTCATTCATCCATTCTTTCATCTTCAGTAAGGGTTGATTCTTTTTTTCTGTGCAAAGGACCATCAACCATAAAACTAAGCACAGGACACACTGTTTCCTGCATAACAGGGTGTTTCTCAATAAATACATCTTGGTGTTTTCACCTCTGTAGATTTTCACAGCTTTAGAAGCATTTTACTTATACATACTATTTGGCCAAAACTATTTGTTAACCTTCATATCAGACTTGTATGTGGTTCTTCCCCAAACCAATAACACAATTTCAGAAGCACACAGTTGTACAGAATGTCTCTTTAAACTGTAACAATTTCCCTGCAATGGAACTAAGAGACTCACACACTTCCAGCATGACAATTCCCCTTCTAAATAAAGCACAGATCACCATCTGTGTTAAGGTTAAAGCGTAAGAACTCGAGTGTCCTGCACTGAGCCCTGACTCTGACTCAACCCCACCGTACACTTTGGGGATGAACTGGAACACCTACTGAACCCCAGACCTTCTCACTCTCTCATCATCATCCGTGTCTGATCTCGTGTCATCTAGAGATCTTGTTATTATTCAGTGATTATTTGGTATAGAGTTGAGAGCTAGAGTGAAAAAGGACATCAGAAGGATTGCAGGTGAGTTTGGTCAATCAGATCTACTGATTCCCAGGTCAATATGTGAGCTGGTGACTGACTTGATGTGTGACTGGAAGCCTTTGTGGTTTTTAAGGGAAAACGAAAGTAACTCAGCTGCTGTTCAAGTACAAGTCATGAATCACTGACATGTACAAGAGGAAACAAAAAGAAACAGTATATATAATTATGCATGATATTGTCTATATAGACTATTATATATTTCTATATGAAGTATACATATACATATATATATTTTTTTTTTGTCAGTACTGTTCACTTATGTAGGAGAAAGAAAGTCACAGTGATTTATTCATTGTGCTGAACAAAGGAGATCAGAGGAAGTTCAAGCTTACCTGATGTATGGGAAGATCACATCCACGTCCCCACGGCCAAGAGCAATGAGATAATTCAGGATAAATGTGCAGGAGGACCAAATAACCAGAAATGTTGGCAGGAAGCACAGACCTTCCAGAAACCACACCATTGTTGTGTTTTACAGATATATGCATCACCATGCAATAATGTAGGCTGGTCAAATAAAACAAGTAATAAACATGTCTGGAGGTCAGATAATAAGATGCAATCTGCTCTGGTTCACACCAGTGTCACTGATCACAACAACTGAAACAACGTGGAAGAAAGAAGAAAGAAAACTTGGCTGAGTCACGTGACTTAGCGGGTCGGTGTAGTTCAGCCCTCCGGTTTCTTTTCCTCACTGTGCTCAGTAATGTTCACTGCTTCAGTGAGTCGACTCTTTAATCACTGTAGTAACTGGCATTCGTTACGTGTTCTTTTAGTTCTCTTTATCACGCAGGTGAATATATAATCAGGACATTAAGATTTTTTTAATATAAATTCAATTAAATGTTATTTGACTACGTTTCGATTCTGACTCAACTGACTCAACTGACTCAACTCCGAAAAGAACGACTCGTAACACATCGTCCTTCTTATTTATACACTACTCAAAAAAAAACACTAAAGGGAAAACGTAAGCAACACATCCTAGATCTGAATGAATGAAATAGTCTTATTAAATACTTTGTTCTTTACATAGCTGAATGTGCTGACAACAAAATCACACAAAAATTATCAATGAAAATCAAATTTATTAACCCATGGAGGTCTGGATTTGGAGTCACACTCAAAATTGAAGTGGAAAAACACACTACAAGCTGATCCAACTTTGATGTAATGTCCTTCAAACAAGTCAAAATGAGGCTCAGTAGTGTGTGTGGCCTCCACGTGCCTGTATGACCTCCCTACAATGCCTGGGCATGCTCCTTATAAAGTGGCAGATGGTCTCCTGAGGGATCTCCTCCCAGTCCTGGACTAAAGCATCCGGCAACTCCTGGACAGTCTGTGGTGCAACGTGGCGTTGGTGGATGGAGCGAGACATGATGTCCCAGATGTGCTCAATTGGATTCAGGTCTGGGGAACGGGTGGGCCAGTCCATAGCATCAATGCCTTTGTCTTGCAGGAACTGCTGACACACTCCAGCCACATGAGGTCTAGAATTGTCTTGCATTAGGAGGAACCCAGGGCCAACCACACCGGCATATGGTCTCACAAGGGGTCTGAGGATCTCATCTCGGGTCCTAATGGCAGTCAGGCTACCTCTGGCGAGCACACGGAGGGCTGTGCGGCCCTCCAAAGAGATGCCACCCCACACCATTACTGACCCACTGCCAAACCAGTCATGTTGGAGGATGTTGCAGGCAGCAGAACGTTCTCCACGGCGTCTCCAGGCTCTGTCACGTCTGTCACATGTGCTCAGTGTGAACCTGCTTTCATCTGTGAAGAGCACAGGGCACCAGTGGAAAATTTGCCAATCTTGGTGTTCTCTGGCAAATGCCAAACATCCTGCCCGGTGTTGGGCTGTAAGCACCCCCCCCACCTGTTGCCGTCGGGCCCTCATACCACCCTTATGGAGTCTGTTTCTGACCGTTTGCGCAGACACATGCACATTTGTGGCCTGCTGGAGGTAATTTTGCAGGGCTCTGGCAGTGCTCCTCCTGTTCCTCCTTGCAGGGCGGAGGTAGCAGTAGTGCTGCTGGGTTGTTGCCCTCCTACGGCCTCCTCCACGTCTCCTGATGTACTGGCCTGTCTCCTGGTAGCGCCTCCATGCTCTGGACACTACGTTGACAGACACAGCAAACCTACTAGCCACAGCTCACATTGTTGTGCCATCCTGGATGAACTGCACTACCTGAGCCACTTGTGTGGTTTGTAGACTCCGTCTCATGCTACCACTAGAGTGAAAGCACCGCCAGCATTCAAAAGTGACCAAACCTTCAGAGAGAAAGCATAGGAACTGAGAAGTGGTCTGTGGTCACCACCTGCAGAACCACTCCCTTATTGGGGGTGTCTTGCTAATTGCCTATAATTTCCACCTGTTGTCTATTCCATTTGCACATCAGCATGTGAAATTTATTGTCAGTTACATTGTGTTGTTTAAGTGTTCCCTTTATTTGTTCGAGCAGTGTATATTTTGAGACATATCAAACAGTGTATATTTTGAGTCTCTCTCTCTCTCTCTCTCTTCTCTCTCTCTCTCTCTGAAAGTGCAGTGGTCTTTTAATGTGCCAAAACTCCCAGGTGGACTCCTTTGGGGAAAAAAGGAGGTTTTAATATTTAGATGTGTACCTGGGAGACGATTCAGTCATGCAAAAAACTGGGAAGGGACAGTTGAGAAAATAAAAGGTCGCTTTGTACCTAATTTGGCTAATACCCAAAATGTCCTACAGGGAATGCACGCTAATTATTCAGGGAATCCTGTCGATTTTACTGGATTTTTTATGAGGTTTCTGGAAAATGTTTTTATAAAGCATGTGTGAAGGTTTTTAATAAAAAGGTCTCCATGGCAGAGTTGAGACACCATGGCGCTCTGTCCTCGAGCTGAGTGTCATGAGTGTCCCTTCTGTCTCCAGAGGGAGATGATTTTTCATACTTTTACACAATGCTCCAGATTAAAGCCCCTTTTTAACCTGCAGACTGTTTTTAACGTTTTAATAGACGTTTTTTAGTGCAAATGTTTATTCTGGGAGTAAAATACACACGGAGAAAGCAAGCAGAATGTCAACTTTTAAATTTCACTGTGGGCCAAGCAAAAATGGTGATTTACATGAGCAGGAGAAATAAGATAGAGCAGAAAGGCAGCCACAATGTTTTAATGATAACAACAGCAATGATAAAGTCCAGGATTTTGGTTGATTTTCAGTTCTATAAAAAAGTAAAAATTTGCTATGTTTTAGAAAAATCTGGTGCCATAGAAAAGCATTGTGCTGTCTATCGCCCCTGCTCGTGTTGTACAAATATTTTAGGATTGCTTATATTGAAATAAAAGGAGTTTAAAAGTTAAAGTCTCTTTCTCTGTTTCTCTCTCTGTCTGTCTCTCTCACGCTCTCTCACACACACACACACTCTCTCTCTCTCTCACACAATCTCACACACACACACACACACACACACACACACACACATCTGGGAATCAGTAGATCAGATTTCCAACAGGCATGGGCATGTAACTACCAGTGAACCTAAAGCAAAATCCTGAAGAAAGAATCAGGAATATAAAAAGGCTACTATACAGGCATGGCAGAGCATTCATGATACTCCAGTTCCAGGTATAATAAAAGTATATATATATATATATATATATATATATATATATATATATATATATATATATATATATATTTTTTTTTTTTTTTCAAAAGTGTGAAATATTTACAAATGTTTGGCTTTTTTTTTCTTTTCTGGAGGCCTAATGAAATGCAATGCCCAATTTGTGTGTGTGTTTGTGTGTGTGTGTGTGTGTGTGCGTGTGTGTGTGTGTGTGTGGGGTGTGAGTGTGTGTTTTGGGTGCGTGTGTTAGTGGACATTTTACGTGTGCATTTTTGTGTCTGTATGCATGTTCATACATACATGATGCAAAGTCACACTTTGCATCATGTATGCAAAGTGTGACCTATTGCCCCACTAAATGTGGCCGAGTCAAAATGACCCAAGAGGATAACGAACGCGTAGTATATACTGTTCTGAACACATAGTTCAACGAAAATAGACAAAATTAATTTTGCTTGCAAAGTTCATAATTTGGAACAATCCTGGTAAATTTCAGGCAAATATGTGGAAGAAAACCAAAGTTATGACACATTAAATTCTTCCAGCGGGGTCAAAAAGACCCAGGGACAACATGAAGGTTAATAACCAAATGTGCCTTTTTTAAAGTTGTTCAGACAACAAAGGGAAAGCATAAGATCCCCAAACAAAAAGTCCTGAAATGAAAATTTGCAGAAAAATGCAGGTCTGAATTAAGTTCAAACGATTCAAAGGGGCAATGACACTAAAGTGTGCAGAACATTTAGACACACTGAAAATCTGATATAGTAAATATAAGTTGAAATAAATTAGCCTCATAGCTGTTAATTTTAAATGACCATTTATAGAAATAAATGGTAACTAACTGACAACACAGGAAATCTATGACCAGTAGAAACATGTGTGTGTGTGTGTGTAAAATATTAATTTGCGATGTCTTTAGTACATCAGTTTACTCTCTGTTATCAGATTTGTGAAAGATTCCTGTGTCAAATACAACAATCAAAAGAAGGCTTCACCAGAGTAAATACAGGCTTTACTACAAAATGTATACACAATCAATAAATCACATAAATAATAAGAAGAGATCACTAACAACATCTAAAACACTGAGGTTTGTACAGCTCTGAAACAACAGCCCATGGACAGATAAGATAAAGATCATTATGTAACAGAACAATGGAAGGAGAAGTGTATAGAGAAGGGAACCTCAAGATCAGAAACTTGTTCCATAAATTATGTAACTGCTTGCTGTTACACCAACTTCACTGGACAACATAGAGGTACTATTGTTTACCTACTATTATTTACACACACATACACACTCACATACACACACTCACATACAAACTCACATACACACTCACACACGGGAATCTGTGTTTGAGATGAAAAGATACAGCAGATCAGAATTTCAACGAGCTTGGGCATGTAACTACCACACACACACATACACACCCACATACACCCACACACATACACACACACACACACACACACATACACCCACACACACATACACCCTCACCCACACACACACATACACATACACATATACATATACATACACACACATTAGATTTAGTGTTGCTGTTTGCTGTTTTAAATATTTTAAGATCAGCTAAGATAAGAGTTCTCTGTAGTTACAGGTTTGGAGTTCATCACTTGAGGGCAGCAGCGCGCTTTTTTCTTCAATGAAACTGTTCGTTGATTCCTGTAAATACCGCCGTCTGCGCTATGATTGGTCCGTTTACTCAAACCCTCTACACTGTATGTCTACACTGATTGGTGAATTCTCAGTGAAAGTAAATCTATTGGCTTATCTCGGTTTATGGGGCGGGGCTTTGCTTGTACACGCAGGTTGCGGACGGTGTTTTGTCATCACCAACACGGAAGTGTGTGTAATGTGGCGTTCGGTCGCAGGCGGACAGGTGACAGCGTGGATCACAACTTTTATCCGGATGACAGGAGCGGCAGAGCGCTGGTGTTAGCGGCGAGCAGAAGGAGACATGCGGACTGATCAGTGTTGTCATGGCCATCATCGGTTCGTTACTGAAGCTGCTGCAGAGACAAACATACACCTGTCTGTCTCACCGCTACGGGCTGTACCTGTGCTTCGGGGGTCTTGTGATCATGATCGTGTCTGCATTCCAGTTCGGAGAGGTTCGGTTTACACACACAGCATATACACACACACACACACACACACACACACACACACCTGTCTGTCTCACCGCTACGGGCTGTACCTGTGCTTCGGGGGGCTTGTGATCATGATCGTGTCTGCATTCCAGTTCGGAGAGGTTCGGACCGGGGCTACGGGCTGTACCTGTGCTTCGGGGGGCTTGTGATCATGATCGTGTCTGCATTCCAGTTCGGAGAGGTTCGGTTTACACACACAGCATATACACACACACACACACACACACACACACACACACACACACACACACACACACCTGTCTGTCTCACCGCTACGGGCTGTACCTGTGCTTCGGGGGTCTTGTGATCATGATCGTGTCTGCATTCCAGTTCGGAGAGGTTCGGTTTACACACACAGCATATACACACACACACACACACACACCTGTCTGTCTCACCGCTACGGGCTGTACCTGTGCTTCGGGGGGCTTGTGATCATGATCGTGTCTGCATTCCAGTTCGGAGAGGTTCGGTTTACACACACACAGCATATATATACACACACACACACACACACACACACACACACACACCTGTCTGTCTCACCGCTACGGGCTGTACCTGTGCTTCGGGGGGCTTGTGATCATGATCGTGTCCGCCTTCCAGTTTGCAGAGGTTCAGTTTACTCACACACAGCATATATACACACACCACACACACCTGTCTGTCTCACCGCGACGGGCTGTACCTGTGCTTCGGGGGGCTTGTGATCATGATCGTGTCCGCCTTCCAGTTCGGAGAGGTTCGGTTTAAACACACACACAGCATATATACACACCACTCACACAGACACACACACACCTGTCTGTCTCACCGCGACGGGCTGTACCTGTGCTTCGGGGGGCCTGTGATCATGATTGGGTCCACCTTCCAGTTCGGAGAGGTTTGGTTTACATCCGAACTACACACACACAGCATATACACACCATACACACCACAACACACACACATATACACACACATACACCTGTCTGTCTCACCGCTTACGGGCTGTACCTGTGCAACATACAACGCACACACAGCATACACACACTATTCTATATTTATATTGTACGAGATTAAGTGTGTGTGTGTTGTGTGTGTGCTGCATGCAGGTGGTTCTGGAGTGGAGTCGGGATCAGTATCATGTCCTGTTTGACTCCTACAGAGACAATGTGGCTGGTAAATCCTTCCAGACAAGGTGAGCAGATCTTCCTTTAACATTCAAGCAGTGATCGTCTCAGTCAGTCATGATGTATGTACACTATGTGACCAAAAGTATGTGCACTCCTGACCATCACACCCACATGTGTTTCCTGAACCCCACTGAAAAAACAGAATGCACCCCAGACCTAATCACTCTTACGACATCAGTTCCTGATCTCACTAATGCCCTTAGCTGCAATGGTCACCAATCGCCAAAGCCACGCTCCAACATTTATTGAAACAAAACTTCCCAGAAGAGAAAAGGAGATTAATATAACAGCAAACACATAGGGAATAAATCTGTAACAAGATGTTCAACAACATACAAGTGTGGTGATCAGGGTGCACGTGATTTTGGTCCCACTTGCTGCACATTCCTATACAGTCTTAATGGAGCCAAACATCTAAGCAAATCCTGTTCTTTACATCACACATGAAGAAATGCACAGTCTCGTTCTCCCAAGCTGGCACCTTCAGTGGTTCAGTGGTATCTGATAAAGCAGGGGTGTTAAACTCAAATTCACAGTGGGCCAAAATATAAAACTGAGATAAAGTCACGGGCCAAACTGAATATTTATTGAAAAATGAACTGCAACTGATATGTAATGTTCAACCTTTTTCATATGGAAACAAACTTTAGTTTTGCTTGAACACAGGATTTGGAACAACCAGAGCTTGATATTACAAACACATTTGAAATAAAAGACACATCAGTGGTGTTCATTTCTTATTTAAATAAATAAATGACGCCTCTCACTGGATCGTTTTAAGCTCCTTTTTGAAGTGGATCTTTTTCAAAAACCAACAACAAAACAACCAAAAATTATAATTTCATTCAATGAAAATCCAACTTTTCGACTAGTGTCTTCTTATGTTCTATTCTTTGGTTACAGACATGTTAGCTCCGTTAGCACACAAGACAAACAGGTCTGTCCTTTATATTCGTGAACAGATAATCTGTCTCCCACCTGTCTTGAAAGCTCCTATTGTCCATCTTTCGTTTGGCCATTTTTGTGGAGGGTGGAGTTAACTTGCCCGATGTGACTGTAACATGGTCTTAACGACTGTCAACAGAGAATGAGGGGCGCTTGCTGTTCGTGACTACACGTCAATACAGTGGCAAGGCATTCTGGGATTTGTAGGGATCTGCGGATAGTCAGCTGTAATGCACATTTGATATGATCTATACTGTACTGCTCTATACTGTACTTTTTGATATGATCTCTCTGTACTGCTGACTTGACTCTCAGAGCAGGACTGAGTAATACGAGTGTGTGATGAAACGCAGGAAGAGAAAGAGAAGTGTGTTGTGTTTTGCTCTGATTGTGTCTTGTTCTCTAGGCTGTGTTTGCCCATGCCTATAGACGTGGTGTACACCTGGGTGAACGGTACTGATGCTGATCTACTGAAGGATCTTCACACAGTGAAACAGCAGCTGGAAGAGGAGCAGAGAAAGTTAAGGTCTCTCTCTCTCTGCCCCTCTCTCTCTCTCTCTCTCTGCCCCTCTCTCTCTTTGTCTCTCTGCCTCTCTCTCTGTCTCTCTCTCTCTCTCTCTCTCTCTCTCTCTCTCTCTCTCTCTCTCTCTCTCTCTCTCTCTCTCTCTCTCTCTCTCTGCCTCTCTCTCTCTCTCTCTCTGCCTCTCTCTCTCTCTCTCTCTCTCTCTCTCTCTCTCTGCCTCTCTCTCTCTCTCTCTCTCTCTCTCTCTCTCTCTCTCTCTGCCCCTATCTCTCTCTCTCTCTCTGCCCCTATCTCTCTCTCTCTCTCTCTCTCTCTCTCTCTCACTCTGCCTCTCTGCCTCTCTCTCTCTCTCTCTCACTCTGCCCCTCTCTCTCTCTCTCTCTCTCTCTCTCTCTCTCTCTCTCTCTCTCTCTCTCTCTCTCTCTCTCTCTCTCTCTCACTCTGCCCCTCTCTCTCACTCTGCCTCTCTCTCTCTCTCTCTCTCTCTCTCTCTCTCTCTCTCTCTCTCTCTCTCTCTCTCTCTCTCTCTGCCTCTCTCTCTCTCTCTCTCTCTCTCTCTCTCTCTCTCTCACTCTGCCCCTCTCTCTCACTCTGCCTATCTCTCTGCCTCTCTCTCTCTCTCTCTCTGCCTCTCTCTCTGCCTCTCTCTCTCTCTGCCTCTCTCTCTCTCTCTCTCTCTCACTCTGCCCCTCTCTCTCACTCTGCCTATCTCTCTGCCTCTCTCTCTCTCTCTCTCTCTGCCTCTCTCTCTGCCTCTCTCTCTCTCTGCCTCTCTCTCTGCCTCTCTCTCTCTCTCTCTCTCTCTCTCTCTCTCTCTCTCTCTCTCTCTCTCTCTCTGCCTCTCTCTCTCTCTCTCTCTCTCTCTCTCTCTCTCTCTCTCTCTGCCTCTCTCTCTCTCTCTCTGCCTCTCTCTCTCTCTCCCCTCTCTCTGCCTATCTGTCTCTGTCTCTCTCTGCCTGTCTCTAACCTGTTTCTCCCTTTGTCTGTCTGTATGTCTGTCTATCCCTCTGTCTCTCTCTCTGCCTGTCTCTAGCTCTCTCTCTTGCTTTATATGCGTGTCTCTCTCTCTGTATGTGCGTCTGTGTCTCTCTTCATGTGTCTCTCTGTCTTTCTCTCTCTGTCTGTCTTTGTATAAAGTTCCAGATGTCTCCATTTTGTATGGCTGCTTGTTTGTTCTCTAATCAAATACGGATAAGATTTAGAGATTCCTCATTAGTTTGAAGCTGATTTTTGCACATACTGTTTTTTTTTTTTTTACTCCCTCACAATATTGATGACGGAGATCCCTGTTGTTTGGTTCTACTTCTTTTTTTCCTTATAGTTTTGCAATCTAAATCAAACCATTTTCCGTTCTCTCGATTGGCCATATGCATTTTCTTAAAGCTTTTGATCTTGGAAAATGTTGCCAGATAATTAAATATGTAATTTATGTTCTCAACAGCCAGATTCACGCCGTCTCCATTGTGGGGGTTAAAAGTTATTTAGGGAGGTGTTTACGAGTGAACATACTTTTGGGTGGCTGGTTGCTGACCTATTTTTCTGTGCTATTTTGAGCCCATGTGTAATTTTCTCTAGTGTAATTCAGCTTATTCGACTGTGGGTGTAGGATAGAGTTTTTGTCAGATACTCTGAAAAAATTGGAGGACTGGAGGATCAGGGTTCAAGCCCCAGCTTTGCCAAGCTGCCATTGTTGGGGCCCTTGAACAAGGCCCTTAAACAAGCGTCTCTAAGATGTCTTCATTATATTTAGAGGAAGGAAATAAGTGGCACATAAGAAAAGAAAACATCCCTTGTTGATTTCTTCAGGTTTTCTGGAGGATTTCAATATTTCTTTGAAACCTGAGGGACAAAGTGTGACTAGATCAGGGATTTTTTTTATTTTACTTGTGGCTTCTGGTCCAGCCATGTGCATGTGCATATTATTTTGAGCATGTCCTTTATCTCCCCCAAGTTAATGTGGTTTTGTCCTTTCTGGGCTGTAACATAACCAGGTTGCTCCTGTTGTTCAGGCCGGTCGGAGTGTGGACCAAGCTGCTAGTTTGTTGTTCTGTCGCTTCTTGCTTAAGCTGTTCAGGGTCTCCTGTGTTTTTTTGGTTCTGTTATTCCCAGGGAACAGGGATGTTAGGTGCAGTTTACTGGGGTCTTGGATGTTGCAGTGTAGACTGATGGTGGTAGAGTGTAAGGTGTGGAGGTCCAGGTTATATGTGGTGGGGCACAGTATAAAGGTGCAGGTGCTAACGGCACAGTGGATTGGCAAATGTGTGAAGAAGCACTGCTTTATAATGGGCTTGGAAAAAAGCGTCTTTCTTGTTGAGGGATGGTGGTTGCTGTGGCACTCTTTGGGAATGGAGCTGGCCCAGAGCAACGTCTTTTAGCGAACACAGACTTTACAGAGGTGGATGTGGTCTTTGAGGTGGTGAGTATCCACTGTGGGATGATGTTCATTCCAGTATGTCCACAAGAGTAAATATCCACTCTGTGTGTTTCCTCTTTGTATGGTGTTAGTATGAAAGAGTCTTCTGGATAGGATTGTGGAGATCAGAGTCAGTCTGTCAGTCTGTCAGTCTGTCAGTCTGTCAGTCAGTCAGTCAGTCAGTCAGTCAGTCAGTCAGTCAGTCAGTCAGTCAGTCAGTCAGTCTGTCAGTCTGTCAGTCTGTCTGCCTGTCTGTCTGTCTGCCTGCCTCTCTGTCTGTCTGTCTGCCTCTCTGTCTGTCTGTCTGCCTCTCTGTCTGTCTGTCTGCCTCTCTGTCTGTCTGTCTGTCTGTCTCACCCTTACTCTCTGTCTGGCTCTGTTTTCTCTCTTTTCTCTCTTTTTCTGTGTCTGTAAAAACAGTAAATAATCATCAGTCACATTTAGTATGTCTGTTTGAGAAACACTGTTTGAGAATCATTTATGGATTTTTTTCCCTTCTTTCATAATGTCTTATATAAAAGAAGAAAAACGTCTGATTTGGGAGACTTCAGCAGTGCTGTGGGATAAATCTGTGCTCAGTAGTGAAATATGTTTGATATATAGTAACTTAATTTATTTATTTATTTATTTATTTATTTATTTATTTGTTCAATTCAGTTTATTTTTTATAGCGCTTTAGCAATTTCCATTGTCCCAAAGCATTGTCTAAAGCTAATAATTGTGTGTGTGTGTCTGTGTGTGTGTCTGTGTGTGTGTCTGTGTGTGTGTCTGTGTGTGTGTCTGTGTGTGTGTCTGTGTGTGTGTGTACAACTCATTTAAAAGATAAATTGAGTTTATGGCTTTTGCCATAAAACAGCTTTACAGAAATTCACATCTAGATTTAGATTGAGATTAACTCCTAACGAGCGAACCAGAGGTGACAATGGTAAGGAAAAAGAAGCGTCCTCGTGCTTGTCACTGTGTTTCCTCTTCATGCTGTCACATGCTAAACTCGGGAGTAAAGGAGAGGAACTCCAAGCTAAATGAGCGTTTACTTTGTGGTATGTAAATATCACGTCTGAGTATCATTACGAGTTACGTTATGTACTCGAACGCAGCATGAACCGGAAGGTCCTGCTAGTTGTGTAGTGAGATTTGGACCTTTGATGCTGTAAGGTATAAAAACACATCGTCACGGTTGTAAAAGTATGAGATTAAAACCATAAAAGCGTTCCATTGTTCCTGAGTGAGACAAAGCCGTTTGATCAGGATGAACAAAACAAAACAGTGGCTCTGTTAAGTTACCTCAGAGCAAACGAGTACAAGGTTCTCCTGACTCTATCACGTTCCTCTCCTGACAGCACTCGACTCTTTCAGGTCTGAAGGACGGACGGAGAGGTTTAATGACTCGACGTCATTTATTTGCTTGACCTTCACAATCACCAGTTAAACAGTTCAGAGCAAACAAAGAGAAAACCTTTAAGAAAGCTCAGATTTCTAGAATCTTCTCTAATGTAATCCTGTAGCTGTTGTGGTGTCTCGACATGTCTCTACATCGTATGTTCTAATCTCTAGTGGTTTAAAGTAAATGTGAACTGAATCTCACTGCTCTGAAAGGTCCATCAGTTAAAAGCATGAAATATTAACATGTCGTCTTTCACACAGAGAGAAGCTGGGGCGGAATGGCAGCGACGCTACTGAGGCGCCCAGAGGAAGGTGAGGAAACTCAGAGCTTTACATCACCATGCTGTTTGCACTGCTTGTGTAAGTGGGATTGTGGTTTGACTGTTTGAACACGACCACTTCCTGATCAGACGCAGCTCTGAGATGGGGGTTTTTTTTCCGCTTCACTTTTCTGAGACCTTCTGAAACTGTGGGGTGGTGTAACGCAGCAGATACACAGAGCCTTGTAACCGATCGAAATTTTGCAACTGTTAGTCTCTAGTTTTTATGCATTTGTTTTGTGTGATAAACAGTTTTAATGTAAGGGGGGATACACATGTATTAAAGACTTGTACATAAAGCAATGCTGAGTGAAAGCAAGGAGATTAGCATTACTTTTTTTTATCTTTGCAGATTATTTGCCCCCAATATTTTATTTTTTATTTTGTTCTTTCTTCTCCTCTCTTTACATAAGGTTACACAGCACTTCATAAACATGTTATAAATACTAAGGTGATCGTTAAGGTCGTCAAAGTCATAAAGGTTTCTTTGCAAATGAATCACTGGCATTTTAATTTCAGAGCGTTTAAGCATCAGAAGGCACAAACTTCATGGAAATCTGTTCAGTACATCATAATAAAAATAAATATGCAGTAGAAATGCAGATACATCAGAACCAATCAGCACTGAATGTCTCTATGCTTTAGATGTAGCAAGATACAGCACTTACATAAGAAGGGGAAGGTTTCTGACATCTTCCTGTATTGCTTTATAAACGATTTCTGTTATCCTTTTTTTCTTTTTTTCTCTTTTATAAAACGATTGTTCTGGAAGTCTGGTGTACGGACCAGGACTTTTAAGGATTTCTATTTTAGTGCAGTTAAATAATAAAGCTAACTGATTTTATTCAGTCTTGCTGATCACTCACCCAATCAACTACTGAACTCTCTCTTTCTTTATCATGGAAAAAATAAAGGTTTGATCAGTGTTGAGGCTCTGGAGCATGTGGTGTTGTTCACTCAACCTTTCTACATTCATTTCTGATCTGCCGAGTCTTTTATCTGTATTTTTTTTATATATTTTTATTTATTTAGTATTTTTTTTTTAAAGCTTCTTATTAGACACAACTTATGTACCATGTGCACTTTTCTAGGCCTGAGTGCCTGCTTTCACACTGCATTGTGGGTCCGGCTATAGTGTTGGACCCGGCGTTGCCATCTAACGTCACCCTGAAGGAGCTGTTGTCTAAATCGGGCCCTCTGTCCTCCACCAAGGAGCTCCTGAACATCGCCAAACCTCTGCAGCCGTCCAGCAGCGTGTCTGTGCTTCTCTTCCACTCTCAGAGTGACGGTTAGCAACACACACACACACACACACACACACACACACACACAGCGTTGCTTTTTAAACATCTCCCCCTATATGTTCATATCTGAGTAGAATTTGGTTTAAATTTCCCTGCAATATAAACCTCCCTTTTTTTTTTTATAACAATATTTTTTTTTTGTCAAACATAAAGATCTTACAGATTATACAGTAAGACTGAGTATACAGTCATTCAGATGTTTTCATTGCAACCTAATAAATAATGAACTCTTTTAACCTGTTTAATTAAGTACAATACTGTGCAAAAGTTTCAGGCAGGTGTGAAAAAATGCTGTAAACAAAGAATGCTTTCAGAAATATAAACAATGAGTGTTTATTTCTGTCAATTTACAAAATGCAAAGTGAGCTAACAAAAGAAAACTCTAAATCAAATCAATATTTGGTGTTACTACATTTTGCCTTCAAACCAGCATCAATTCTTATAGGGACACTTGCACACAGTCAGGGATTTTGTAGGATTATAGTCAGGTGTATGATCAACCAATTATACCAAACAGGTGCTAATGATCATCAAGGTCACACGTAGGTTGAAACCCAGTGATGAACTGAAACAGAAACAGCTGTGTAGGAAGCGTAAAACTGGGTGAGGAACAGCCAAACTCTGCTACCAAGGTGAGGTTGTGAAAGACAGTTTCATGTCATGGCAAGATTGAGCACAGCAACAAGACACAAGGTAGTTACACTGCATCAACAAGGTCTCTCCCTGTCAAAGATTTCAAAGCAGACTGGGGTTTCAATATGTGCTGTTCAAGCTCTTTCGAAGAAGCACAAAGAAACGGGCAACGCTGAGGATCGTAGACACAGTGGTCGGCCAAGGAAACTTAGTGCAGCAGATGAAAGACACATCAAGCTTATTACCCTTCGAAATCGGAAGATGTCCAGTAGTGCCATCAGCTCAGAACTGGCAGAAACCAGTGTGACCCAGGTACACCCATCTACTGTCCGGAGAAGTCTGGCCTGAAGCGGTCTTCATGGACGAGTTGCAGCCAAAAAGCCATAGCTCCGACGTGGGGACAAGGCCAAGCGACTCAAGCATGCACGAAAACGCAGGAACTGGGGTGCAGAAAAATGGCAGCAGGTGATCTGGACTGATGAGTCAAAGTTTGAAATATTTGGCTGTAACAGAAGGCAGTTTGTTCGTCGAAGGGCTGGAGAGCGATACAATAATGAGCAACAGTGGCAACAGTGAAGCATGGTGGAGGGTCCTTGAACATTTGGGGCTTAATTTCTGCAAATGGTCAGGGATTTGGTCAGGATTAATGGTGTTCTTAATGCTGAGAAATACAGGCAGGTACTTATCCATCGTGCAATACCATCAGGGAGGTGTATGATTGGCCCCAAATTTATTCTGCAGCAGGACAAAGACCCCAAACATACAGCCAACGTAAGAAGAACAGGAAGTACTGGACGTGATGGCATGGCCCCTACAGAGCCCTGATCTCAACATCATCGAGTGTGTCTGGGATTACATGAAGAGAAAGAAGGATGTGAGAAAGCCGAATATCACAGAATATCTGTGGTTAGTTCTCCAAGATGTTTGGAACAACCTACCAGACGAGTTCCTTCAAAAACTGTGTGCAAGTGTACCTAGAAGAATTGCTGCTGTTTTGAAGGCAAAGGGAAGGTCACAGCAAATATTGATTTGATTTAGATTTCTCTTTTGTTCATTCACTGCATTTTGTTCATTTATGAAAATAAATGTTTAACGCTGGGGGGCACGGTGGCTTAGTGGTTAGCACGTTCGCCTCACACCTCCAGGGTTAGGGGTTCGATTCCCGCCTCCACCTTGTGTGTGTGGAGTTTGCATGTTCTCCCCGTGCCTCAGGGGTTTCCTCCGGGTACTCCGGTTTCCTCCTCCGGTCCAAAGACATGCATGGTAGGTTGATTGGCATCTCTGGAAAATTGTCCGTAGCAACCTGAGCTTCGGATCAAACCAAGGACTTAGTAGGAAACTTGTCTGATCTCCAGACAAGATATTTGTTCTCTTTCATGGTTTATTTTAATCCCCACCTTTCTGGACATAACTGCAGGATAACGAATGATCTTAACTGCATGTAAACATAACTAAGCCTTTATTTGATTTTTTTTTGTTAGTGGAAACAGCTCAGTCGGACGTGCTGAAGGATTTCCCGGAACACTCCGTCACCAGAGCTTATCTGGTAATAAAGTCTGTTTTTTTTTCCTTATTATTATTTTATTTGTGTACTTATTAAATGTTAAAAATCTGAGAGAAGGAAGTGGTGATGATAATTTGAGCCAAATTTAATTTTTTTAAAAAAAAAATTTGTCCTAATCTTCTTGATGCCAATAAGCTTCATCTAGTTAACTTTTGTTTCCATCATGCAGGGGTTAAATTTGATGCTTAATCGATGTTTAAGCTGAATTTTTAGAATCCACTTGTAGTTAAATCTTACTTTAAAATTTCATCCCACTTTTACTGAGCTGATAATAAGCATGTTATGTAGGAACAAACTCTAAACCATCTAAAGAGACAGACAGGTGAAGAGGGAGAGACAGACAGGTGAAGAGGGAGAGACAGACAGACAGACAGACAGGTGAAGAGGGAGAGACAGACAGACAGACAGACAGGTGAAGAGGGAGAGACAGACAGACAGACAGGTGAAGAGGGAGAGACAGACAGACAGACAGACACGCGAAGAGGGAGAGACAGACAGACAGACAGACATGCGAAGAGGGAGAGACAGACAGACAGACACGCGAAGAGGGAGAGACAGACAGACAGACACGCGAAGAGAGAGAGACAGACAGACAGACAGACACGCGAAGAGAGAGAGACAGACAGACAGACACGCGAAGAGGGAGAGACAGACAGACAGACACGCGAAGAGGGAGAGACAGACAGACAGACACGCGAAGAGGGAGAGACAGACAGACAGACACGCGAAGAGGGAGAGACAGACAGACAGACGGGCGAAGAGGGAGAGACAGACAGACAGACGGGCGAAGAGGGAGAGACAGACAGACAGACGGGCGAAGAGGGAGAGACAGACAGACAGACGGGCGAAGAGGGAGAGACAGACAGACAGACGGGCGAAGAGGGAGAGACAGACAGACAGACGGGCGAAGAGGGAGAGACAGACAGACAGACAGACGGGCGAAGAGGGAGAGACAGACAGACAGACAGACGGGCGAAGAGGGAGAGACAGACAGACAGACGGGCGAAGAGGGAGAGACAGACAGACAGACGGGCGAAGAGGGAGAGACAGACAGACAGACGGGCGAAGAGGGAGAGACAGACAGACAGACGGGCGAAGAGGGAGAGACAGACAGACGGGCGAAGAGGGAGAGACAGACAGACAGACGGGCGAAGAGGGAGAGACAGACAGACAGACGGGCGAAGAGGGAGAGACAGACTCTCATCTCAGATCCTGTAAAAAAAACAACATACAGGTTTAACTATAAAGAGTGAATTTCTTTTTAGAGAAGAAACTGATTTTTTTCTGTATACAGAGATGTAATATTAATGATTTTTTTGGCAGGATTGATGTGTTAGCTGTTGAGTGCTTGCTTTAAAAATCCTTATAGATGTACACATCCGTGTGCGTACTACATGGACTACACTCTTTCCTCCTAGACGACAGATCAAGAGGCTCCGGGTCTGGTGAGGATTCAGACGCTGGCCTTCCTTAGTGGCTTCTCATCCTCCTTCAAAGACCTCGAGCAGCTGAGGGTCAAACTGCCGTCTACGTTGATGAACAAAATCAAGCAGGTGAGAACAGAGAGAGAAAATAAAAGCCTTTATTTTGTCACATAGACATTACAGCACAGTGAAATTCTTTCTTCACATATCCCAACTTGGGAGGTTGGGGTCAGAGCACAGGGTCAGCCATGATACAGCACCCCTGGAGCAGTGAGGGTTAAGGGCCAGCTTGGCAGTGCTGAGGCTTGAATCGTCTGATCAACAGCCAAGAACCTTAACCACTAGGACCACCGATGCCACTGTTGTACCCCAAACAGACCACACGGTGTCACATAAGAGCTGTGATACAGCTGCTACTCTGCACCGCTTTTTGTGCTCCTGTCTGTACAACACACACTCCTCAATGCAGTTATTTATTTATTTATCTGTTTGTTTAAAAACAAAATGGACAGGAACGTTTGCAGTTAAGAGTGTAATTACTAACTGGGTGACTGTTGTGTGATGTCTGAATTATGTCTCAGAGACTGCAGATGAAGGGGTTGATTAGTGCGGAGTGATTTAGAGTGTTTTCTTTGTCGTGTAGCCTTTTGAGTGCAGAGCGTTCCGTTATGGGGATGTAACTCTACCTTGAGCAGCTGTTAAGGATGGCATGATGCCCATCCGCTACACTGAAAGAGAGAAAGGGCAACGTGGCTTGGGTTCATCGCTCTTTCACTCAGTCAACAGGCTCTTTTCCATGCCTTCTTCCAAAAGCTTGTGTATATCTGTCACTTCTCCTCGTCTGCTTGAATGTTTGTATGTCATTTCTTCATTTCATTCACCCTCTCGTCTCGTCCTGGCTCACGCTCCGATTTCTAAACCTGGGCTCTCTTTTACTGGACACCACCAATATTAATCTTGTGACGGTGTTTTCTCCTGTCTCCACGTGGAGGTGTAAAGCTGTTGGGTCGTCCAGGGTCAGCTGGTGTGTACAGAATAAACATACACGCGATGCTGTGGCTAATAAGCGTGAGGGCCGTGTCTGTCTGACGCAGGGTGTTTAACTGGGGGGGAGTGGGTTTTCAAGGTGTGGGAGGAGGGGGGGTGACGAAAGGAAGTAAGAGAGAGTGTGTGAGGAAGGGAGAGGGAGAGACAGACAGACAGGCGAAGAGGGAGAGAGACAGACAGGCGAAGAGGGAGAGAGACAGACAGGCGAAGAGGGAGAGACAGACAGGCAAAGAGGGAGAGACAGACAGGCAGGCGAAGAGGGAGAGACAGACAGGCAGGCGAAGAGGGAGAGACAGACAGACAGGCAGGCGAAGAGGGAGAGACAGACAGACAGACAGGCGAAGAGGGAGAGACAGACAGACAGACAGGCGAAGAGGGAGAGACAGACAGACAGACAGACAGGCGAAGAGGGAGAGACAGACAGACAGACAGACAGGCGAAGAGGGAGAGACAGACAGACAGACGGGCAAAGAGGGAGAGACAGACAGGCGAAGAGGGAGAGACAGACAGACGGGCAAAGAGGGAGAGACAGACGGACAGACAGACAGGCGAGGAGGGAGAGACAGACGGACAGACAGACAGGCGAGGAGGGAGAGACAGACGGACAGACAGACAGGCGAAGAGGGAGAGACAGACAGACAGGCCAAGACACATGCATACACAAAGACAGACTGAGAGAAAGACACAGAGAGAGACACACACAGGGAGAGAGACACACACACAAAGACACAGAGAGAGAGAAAGAGAGAGAGATGAGTGAAGGTGTGGTGAAAGACATGGTCTATCTATAAGGTGTGTTAGACTGGTCACAATGTTGATGAAAGCACCAATTTGACCTCCGTTACTGACAGATATATTTGTGTGACAGAGAAACTGATAGAATCGCTTTAATATTCTCCGTTAAAAGTCATTATGTCACGGTTACAGACGGTACACGGTATCGGTGTCGCCACGGTAACGGCAGAATAGGGCGAGGAAAAGTGGTGGTCAGTATGTTTGTGGTTCTGGAAATGTTCACATGTGAAGAGACGCTTTGTTAGGATAGACTTTAGACTTTTATTGTATTTATTTATTTAAGTACAGGATTTCAGGGGAAAGTGTTTAAAAAGAGTTTAAAATGTTCAAAAACTTTCTTAAAATTGTTTTCAGGATTATTTTTATTTTAAGGAAATAGCAACTTATCTGCTGATCCCCAAAAAAGTGCTGTGGTGCCACTACATCTTGTCAAAGTATATGAGAAGCTAATTTTAAGACCTGATTTATTTCCTGGCTCATCTTTATTTACACACACACACACACACACACACACACACACACACACACACACACACACACACTGTTTGGCAGTGCAGATGTTCCTGGAAACAGAGTTACAATGTAAAAGCTATTGATAGACTGGAGGCCTTCTGTGGTCCATTCTGTGTTTGAGGGATTTCATAAGGCATGTATAGAAGAATGACAACAACAGTGGTGTGTGTGTGCGTGTGTGCGTGCGTGCGTGTGTGCGTGCGTGCGTGCGTGCGTGCGTGCGTGCGTGCGTGCGTGTGTGCGTGTGTGCGTGTGTGCGTGTGTCTGCATTATTAGAGGTGATAAAAGACTCTGATCCCATGAATGCACTCATCATTAGGGAACGTTGATTTGGCATCGGCAGTTAGAGGAGTGCGCTAATCCATCTGTCGCTCTCTCTTTCCTTTTCAGGAATAACTCAGAGACACACATGCACACACACACAGACAGACTGAGAGAGAGACATAGAGAGACTCACACACAGGGGGAGAGAGACACATACACACACAGAAAGACACAGAGTGAGAGAGAGAGGCACACACACACAGAGAGAGAGAGAGACAGAAAGACACAGAGAGAGAGAGACACACACAGAAAGAGAGAGAGACAGAAAGACACAGAGAGAGAGAGACACACACACACAGAAAGACACAGAGAGAGACACACACACACAGAAAGACACAGAGAGAGACACACACACACAGAAAGACACAGAGAGAGACACACACACACAGAAAGACACAGAGAGAGACACACACACAGAAAGACACAGAGAGAGAAACACAGAAAGACACAGACAGAGACACACAGAGAGACACACACACAGAAAGACACAGAGAGAGACACACACACACACACAGAAAGACACACAGAGATACACACACAGAAAGACACAGAGAGAGAGAAACACAGAAAGACACACACAGAAAGACACAGAGAGAGACACACACACAGAAAGAATGAGAGAGACACGCACACAGAAAGGACACACAGAGAGAGATACAGGGAAAGAGACAGGGGACAGGCAAATATGAAGAGACACAGAGCGAGAGACTGGGACTGGCACAGGAAGGGAAGCACAGAGAGACAGAAAGAGACAATGAGATACACCCAGGGAGAGAGACAGAGAGACACACACAATTGAATTGAACATTTCTCACATGGTTTCAGCAACATAGAGAAGAAAAAGTGGGGGAACATTTTGTTATACTAATAATATCTGAACTACATTCATGATTAGAGTGTAATTTATTGTATTGCCCTTTAGATTCAGCTCTACTCTGAGGCCAGCATTGCTCTTCTGCACCTCAACACAGCTCAGGACTTCACAGACCTCCAGCAACAGGCCAAGAAGAACCTGACTGTGGACAGCAAACAGCTCACCATCAGTTCAGCATTCCTGTTCTGGGACATCAGTGCTGTCTCACAGGTAATGTCCTGAGTCATCTTCGTCTCAGAGATGTCAGTAAAGTGGAGGTGGGATGTTTTAGGGTGCTCTTTAAGATATCTGAACGATCCGCTAGTCATGCTGTACGTTAACTTGCAAATGACATACTACACACTACGTAGCACTTACACTATGAACTATGTACACTAGCATGTAGTGTTTTAAAAGGATTGTATCGTCTCAAATGGAGAAGGAAAGTTTTTTTACTAACCGGAAGTATAAGCTGTTTCTGAGTAAGTGACAGATGACATGAAACACATGTAACTTGTCGTTAGCCTACCGTAAATTTGTAAAATGTTGAAACATAAATCTCACAATTTGCATGTGCTAATTTAAGACGCTTCTAAGACTTCTCGTCCACCTCGGGTCGTCAGCCATCTTGAAATGTTTCTTCATTTGATGTCAGCGCATTTTAGCCCCGCCCCTTTCCCCTCTACATAAGCATAAAGTGTCCAACATTCAAAACTTGAAACTCAGTTCAAGTACTCAGGTACTTAATTCAGTTCGAGTTTTCAGTGTGAACTCGACTCACTTTAGAGTTTGGATGCTGTGTGAGATGGACGGTGTGGACAGAGGGACGGTGTAGACAGACAGACACAATCGGACGGTGTGGACAGACAGAGGGAAGGTGTGGACAGACAGAGGGAAGGTGTGGACAGACAGAGGGAAGGCGTGGACAGACAGAGGGACGGCGTGGACAGACAGACGGACGGTGTAGACAGACAGACAGAGGGATGGTGTGGACAGGCAGAGGGGTGGTGTGGACAGGCAGAGGGACGGTGTGGACAGACAGACAGAGGGACGGTGTGGACAGACAGACAGAGGGACGGTGTGGACAGACAGACAGAGGGACGGTGTGGACAGACAGACAGAGGGACGGTGTGGACAGACAGACAGAGGGACGGTGTGGACAGACAGACAGACAGAGGGACGGTGTGGACAGACAGACAGAGGGACGGTGTGGACAGACAGACAGAGGGACGGTGTGGACAGACAGACAGAGGGACGGTGTGGACAGACAGAGGGACGGTGTGGACAGACAGACAGACAGAGGGACGGTGTGGACAGACAGACAGACAGAGGGACGGTGTGGACAGACAGACAGACAGAGGGACGGTGTGGACAGACAGACAGACAGAGGGACGGTGTGGACAGACAGACAGACAGAGGGACGGTGTGGACAGACAGACAGACAGAGGGACGGTGTGGACAGACAGACAGACAGAGGGACGGTGTGGACAGACAGACAGACAGAGGGACGGTGTGGACAGACAGACAGACAGAGGGACGGTGTGGACAGACAGACAGACAGAGGGACGGTGTGGACAGACAGACAGACAGAGGGACGGTGTGGACAGACAGACAGACAGAGGGACGGTGTGGACAGACAGACAGACAGAGGGACGGTGTGGACAGACAGACAGACAGAGGGACGGTGTGGACAGACAGACAGACAGAGGGACGGTGTGGACAGACAGACAGACAGAGGGACGGTGTGGACAGACAGACAGACAGAGGGACGGTGTGGACAGACAGACAGACAGAGGGACGGTGTGGACAGACAGACAGAGGGACGGTGTGGACAGACAGACAGACAGAGGGACGGTGTGGACAGACAGACAGAGGGACGGTGTGGACAGACAGACAGAGGGACGGTGTGGACAGACAGACAGACAGAGGGACGGTGTGGACAGACAGACAGACAGAGGGACGGTGTGGACAGACAGACAGAGGGACGGTGTGGACAGACAGACAGACAGAGGGACGGTGTGGACAGACAGACAGACAGAGGGACGGTGTGGACAGACAGACAGACAGAGGGACGGTGTGGACAGACAGACAGACAGACAGACAGAGGGACGGTGTGGACAGACAGACAGACAGAGGGACGGTGTGGACAGACAGACAGACAGAGGGACGGTGTGGACAGACAGACAGACAGAGGGACGGTGTGGACAGACAGACAGACAGAGGGACGGTGTGGACAGACAGACAGACAGAGGGACGGTGTGGACAGACAGACAGACAGAGGGACGGTGTGGACAGACAGACAGACAGAGGGACGGTGTGGACAGACAGACAGACAGAGGGACGGTGTGGACAGACAGACAGACAGAGGGACGGTGTGGACAGACAGACAGACAGAGGGACGGTGTGGACAGACAGACAGACAGAGGGACGGTGTGGACAGACAGACAGACAGAGGGACGGTGTGGACAGACAGACAGACAGAGGGACGGTGTGGACAGACAGACAGACAGAGGGACGGTGTGGACAGACAGACAGACAGAGGGACGGTGTGGACAGACAGACAGACAGAGGGACGGTGTGGACAGACAGACAGACAGAGGGACGGTGTGGACAGACAGACAGACAGAGGGACGGTGTGGACAGACAGACAGACAGAGGGACGGTGTGGACAGACAGACAGACAGAGGGATGGTGTGGACAGACAGACAGACAGAGGGACGGTGTGGACAGACAGACAGACAGAGGGACGGTGTGGACAGACAGACAGACAGAGGGACGGTGTGGACAGACAGACAGACAGAGGGACGGTGTGGACAGACAGACAGACAGAGGGACGGTGTGGACAGACAGACAGGGGGACGGTGTGGACAGACAGACAGGGGGACAGGGGGACGGTGTGGACAGACAGACGGACAGGGGGACGGTGTGGACAGAAGGACAGGGGGACGGTGTGGACAGACAGACGGACAGGGGGACGGTGTGGACAGACAGACGGACAGGGGGACGGTGTGGACAGACGGACAGGGGGACGGTGTGGACAGACAGAGGGACGGTGTAGACCGACAGAGGGACAGAGGGACGGTGTAGACAGACAGAGGGACGGATAGATAGAGAGAGATTGCAGTCAAATATGTGACCGTCTGCCACAAACTTCACCTCATGTCCCACATGTATATAACATTTTTATTCTAATTATTATAAACTTTAAGTTCTATATCTATTTTAATTACTTCATACTATTTCTGTTATTACTATTATTATTGTTGTAGTTGTTTTTATTTTTTCCTTGTTCTCTAAATGTTTATTAATCCTTTCATCAATGATGCGAAGTGAGTAAACGACAGTGAATCTATAGTGAATGAAAGTTGAGCATCATGCATTCAAACCAAGCTTTACACCATTACACCACCTCCAGCAGCCTGCACTGCTCAAACAAGGCATATAGGATTCATTGCTTCGTCCTGTTGTGTGTTCTGAGATGCTTTTCTTCTCACCATGCTTGTATAGGGCAGTTATTTAAATTATTGTAGCCTTCATGTGAGCTTAAACCAATCTGCTCATATTCTTCTGACCTTTCTCTCAACAACAAGATGTTTCTTTGCTTTGGACTTTTTTAATATCTGCATGAACAAGCAGGTGTATATATCTAACACCACAGTTTATCTTATCTTGTATTGTAAATATCTTATAATGTTTTTGATAATACGTCCACAATAATAAATATCCTGATGCACAAGTCATGTCAATCCGGTTCTCTGCTCATGACCGTGCACGTCAGTGGCCTCTCCAGTCACCAGATCTGAATCCAGTACGAGCCTTTGTGAGATGTGGTAGAATCTGGAGATTCACAGCCTGAAAGTGCACCATGGATGGATGGATGGATGGATGGATGCTTGATCCCAAAGTAAATTCAAGATTACACCACAGTATATCCATGAAATCTTCATGACCTGAGACAAAAAGGGGAGATCCTTCTCAATAACTTTATAAAGAGACTGATGTGCTGGTTGGAGTCTCGTCACCCGGTGGTCACCCTGCCAGGGATTAATCTGCGTGGTTAGCCAGTGTCTCATGCGATTGTTGTGGATGGAGCCGCCCGGAGACCGTCATGCCTTCTTTTAAACCAATGTTGTCAGTCAGCTGTATGGTCTGGTCTGTGTCAGCAATCAGGTCTGTGCTGAACTCAGATGACCCATCAGTTCCTCAGGAGCTCTCGGTTGCACTATTGTAAACTGTTGTAGAAAGGACATTATTTATATTTACATTATTTCCTATATATATATATATATATATATATATATATATATATATATATATATATATATATATATATATATATATATATACATCATACATTTTAAGTTGATCTTTTTTAAATTAATTTTAAACTTTAATTGTATGCATTTAGGGGGCACGGTGGCTTAGTGGTTAGCACGTTCACCTCACACCTCCGGGGTTGGGGGTTCGATTCCCGCCTCCGCTTTGTGTGTGTGGAGTTTGCATGTTCTCCCCGTGCCTCGGGGGTTTCCTCCGGGTACTCCGGTTTCCTCCCCGGTACAAAGACATGCATGGTAGGTTGATTGGCATCTCTGGAAAATTGTCCATAGTGTGTGATTGTGTGAGTGAACGAGAGTGTGTGTGTGCCCTGCGATGGGTTGGCACTCCGTCCAGGGTGTATCCTGCCTTGATGCCCGATGACGCCTGAGATAGGCACAGGCTCCCCGTGACCCGAGGTAGTTCGGATAAACGGTAGAAGATAAATGAATGAATGAATGAATGTATGTATTTATTTATTTATTTTTATCCTTATTTTTTCTTCTTCTTATTATTATTATATATTTATTTCTTTTTCTCTCTCTGTTCTGTTTCCATACTTCTGTAAAGCTGCTTTGAGACAATGTGAAATTGTTAAAAGCGCTATACAAATAAATTGAATTGAATTAAATAGATGATAATTAAGAAATCGTTGTCGGAGTGGTCTTGGCATCAGGAGGATTTTTTTTTGTGCTCTGTCTTCAGTCGAAGCAGGACGAGGACGTGTCCGCCAGTCGCTTTGAGGACAATGAGGAGCTGCGGTATTCGCTGCGCTCGGTAGAGAGACACGCCCCTTGGGTTCGACATATATTTATTGTGACCAATGGACAGATCCCTTCCTGGCTGAACCTAGACAGCCCCCGTGTTACCGTGGTTACTCATGAGGTTAGTGAATGGGTGTACAGTTGATGACTGAACTAAGTTGTTTAAAGCTTTAAAGTTTTAATTTATAGATTCTCTCTTTAGTTAAATCAACTTAGTTTAAAGATTTACTATTAATGACGATTTACTGTTAATGACACTTAGTGTTGATTGTTTTAATTGTGTCCAAGTTAATGAATGAAAACATGGTTCAAGATATAAAGATTAAATAGATTTATTAGTAGATTTATTGTACAAGTGTTGTACAAAACGATTTGGTGTAAAAACGTTCACATCCCACTCGTGCTCCTGAGTGTAAACATAACCATAAGAAGGCTGTACTGTTTTTTCTGGAATATTCTGTTGAGGACCTATTATTATTTACTTTTAGTACTTTTATGTACTTTTTAGTTCTTTTATGGAGTTTTGTGCGCACACAGGTAGGAGGAAAATCAGCATGTCTGAATCATTTGTATATCCACAAGAAAGTTTTATTTTAAGTTGGCTTATGGAAATATTTATACTCATTTATTCTTAAAAAAAGAAAAGAAAAGAAGGATAAATGAGACAAATAATAGTAAAAAAAACCTATGCCTTTATCTTTTTTTTACATTTTTTAAAATTATTTATTTATTTGTTTATTTGTTTGTTTGTTTATTTATTTATTTATTTATTTATTTGTATGTTCTTGTGTGCCACACTGTGTGTGTGTTTCCTCTCAGGAGATCTTCCAGAACCAGTCCCATTTGCCAACATTTAGCTCTCCAGCCATTGAAACACACATCCATCGAATTCCAGGCCTCTCGCAGAAATTTATCTACCTCAATGATGATGTGCTTTTTGGCAAGGATGTGTGGCCAGATGACTTCTACAGTCATTCAAAGGGCCAGAAGGTCAGAGGGCTGTTTCTGTGTGTAACATGATACAGTTTTACGTTAAATAAAAAAAGTTGGCGTATAAACCTTGAATGTGGGATTCTTATAAAAAATGATTGTTATATAAATTATGAATTGTAAATTTACACTCTTGATGGAAGTTGACTGATCTCCTCACAGGTGTACCTGACCTGGCCTGTACCTAACTGTGCAGAGGGCTGCCCAGGCTCCTGGATCAAAGATGGCTATTGTGACAAGGCCTGCAATAATTCTGCCTGTGACTGGGATGGCGGAGATTGTCTACGTGAGCTCTCTGATTTTTATAAAATCTTCTGTCCTGTTCTGTACCATGCAACTTTTTGGAAGATTTGTTTACATAAAGTTAGTCAGAGTTTTTATGTTTTGATCATTCAGATGGAGCAGGCAGCAGTCGGTTGGGAGGCCCTGGCGGAGTGGCGGGAGGAGCTGGACAGCCGTGGCAGTTTGCTGGTGGTTTAGGAGGCCTGGGGGCGGTGTCTTTTTGCAACCAAGGCTGTGCCAACTCCTGGTTGGCCGATAAGTTCTGTGACCAGGCGTGCAACGTGCTGCCATGTGGCTTTGACGTGGGAGACTGTGGAACGAGTGAGTGAATGTGTGTGTGTTTGTGGAACGAGCGAGAGTGAGTGAGTGTATGTGTGTGGAACGAGCGAGAGCGTGTGTGTGTGTGTGAGTGTGTGTGTGGAACGAACGAGCGAGAGTGAGCGTGTGTGTGGAACGAACGAGCGAGAGTGAGCGTGTGTGTGGAACGAACGAGCGAGAGTGAGCGTGTGTGTGGAACGAACGAGCGAGAGTGAGCGTGTGTGTGGAACGAACGAGCGAGAGTGAGCGTGTGTGTGGAACGAACGAGCGAGAGTGAGCGTGTGTGTGGAACGAACGAGCGAGAGTGAGCGTGTGTGTGGAACGAACGAGCGAGAGTGAGCGTGTGTGTGGAACGAACGAGCGAGAGTGAGCGTGTGTGTGGAACGAACGAGCGAGAGTGAGCGTGTGTGTGGAACGAACGAGCGAGAGTGAGCGTGTGTGTGGAACGAACGAGCGAGAGTGAGCGTGTGTGTGTGGAACGAACGAGCGACGGTGAGCGTGTGTGTGTGGAACGAACGAGCGACGGTGAGCGTGTGTGTGTGGAACGAACGAGCGACGGTGAGCGTGTGTGTGTGGAACGAACGAGCGACGGTGAGCGTGTGTGTGTGGAACGAACGAGCGACGGTGAGCGTGTGTGTGTGGAACGAACGAGCGACGGTGAGCGTGTGTGTGTGGAACGAACGAGCGACGGTGAGCGTGTGTGTGTGGAACGAACGAGCGAGAGTGAGCGTGTGTGTGTGGAACGAACGAGCGAGAGTGAGCGTGTGTGTGTGGAACGAACGAGCGAGAGTGAGCGTGTGTGTGTGGAACGAACGAGCGAGAGTGAGCGTGTGTGTGTGGAACGAACGAGCGAGAGTGAGCGTGTGTGTGTGGAACGAACGAGCGAGAGTGAGCGTGTGTGTGTGGAACGAACGAGCGAGAGTGAGCGTGTGTGTGTGGAACGAACGAGCGAGAGTGAGCGTGTGTGTGTGGAACGAACGAGCGAGAGTGAGCGTGTGTGTGTGGAACGAACGAGCGAGAGTGAGCGTGTGTGTGTGGAACGAACGAGCGAGAGTGAGCGTGTGTGTGTGGAACGAACGAGCGAGAGTGAGCGTGTGTGTGTGGAACGAACGAGCGAGAGTGAGCGTGTGTGTGTGGAACGAACGAGCGAGAGTGAGCGTGTGTGTGTGGAACGAACGAGCGAGAGTGAGCGTGTGTGTGTGGAACGAACGAGCGACAGTGAGCGTGTGTGTGTGGAACGAACGAGCGACAGTGTGCGTGTGTGTGTGGAACGAGCGAGCGTGTGTGTGTGTGTGTGTGTGTGTGTGGAACGAGCGAGCGTGTGTGTGTGTGTGTGTGGAACGAGTGAGCGTGTGTGTGTGTGGGGAACGAGCGAGCGTGTGTGTGTGGAACAAGCGTGTGTTTTTTTGTGTGTGTGTGGAACGAGCGAGTGTGTGTGTGTGTGTGTGTGTGTGTGGAACGAGCGTGTGTGTGTGTGTGTGTGTGTGTGTGGAACGAGCGAGCGTGTGCGAGAGTGTTTGTGAGTTTGGTGAGTGTGTGTGATTGTGAGGTGATTTGTACATACTGTTAGTCACGCTAAAGACTTGGTCAGGAAAATCTCTAGTCACTGACCATATGAAGGTCAGTATTTAATTTATCAGTGTTTTCATTTTAATCTGACTGAAGTAGAGCTGTAGTTTTTCTAGAATCATGATTTAGATAAAATAACTGTTGAAATGAGCTTCACTACATTAATCAGTCGTGGTCAGTTGGTCATCTGTCGGTCAGTAGTGAACAGTAAATAATGCTTATAGTTCCATCTGTAAATACAAACCAATACCTCATTCTGTGTGTGTGTGTGTGTGTGTGTGTGTGTGTGTGTGTGTGTGTGTGTGTGTGTGTGTGTGTGTGTGTGTTTGTCACAGATCACTTCAGTCAGCTGCATCGTGTTGTTCTGCAGAGAAACCAGACACTGTACACGTTGCCTCAAGGCGAACTGCGTCCATATTTCAGCTTTTCGTCTGTGGCCAATCGCGTTTCCGAGGCACAAGTCAGCGACAACCCTGTTGTGCGCCACACATCCGTTGCCAACAAGTGGAAAACCGTTCACCTGCTCCTGTTAGAGGGCTACAACTCCACCCAAATCCACTACAACCTCACTTTTCATGGCGATCGAGCTCAGTTCACCATGAGCTTCACTGTAGCAGTGGACACACGCAAGCTTCCTAAACTGAATACATCCGATACGGTGCAGGAGGATAAAAATAACAAGCCCAAGCCCACCAGGGCAAACATCGAACCTGAGTTTGTCTTCTCGGACATCCCAGCTGACAAACAGGGGCCCAGAGTACAAAAAAGGCCCCCTGTAGACTTGGAGGTGGTTATAGAGGTGCCTGCACTAAACATGTCTCTCTTACCTGCGGAACTGAAGTACGAGTTGAAGAAGATGGATGAGAAACTTCTACTAGGTGACATCACTGAGAAAGGCTACAATCTGACCAAAGCCAAATTACTGAAGTCTTTCCAGGGAATTGGGGCTTCTGAGATTCAGGGAAATAATGGAGCAATTAAAGAACAGGAAGCAGCAGTGAAATCAGATCCAAATGACAAGAATAAAAATAAACAAGAAGCCAGAGTTTCTCTCATCCCAGTTAAGATCGACAGTACGCCTGTCAAAGAGCAGCCTGGAGCCACGGGCACGGAGAAAACTCCAACCTCCAGACTGCTCGGATCACTCGTAGGGAACAAGGCCAAGCAGCAGCTTCACCACGGAGATGCCGAAGACGATATTCAACCACACGTGGGCCGTAAACTCCAACACTTCTCAGGGGTGGAGTGGAGCTTCCTGCCATGGGAAAAGAGAGGATATTTTGAGGACCTTCTCAAGGTGAGTAATCATTGGACCTTGAGGGGAAAGAAAAGCAACAGAACTTAATAGCATGAGGTTATGAGCAAGGATGAGGATGTACAGTAAAATATTTATAGCACACTTGATCTGTCAGAGTAAGACACTTCCTTGGAAGGATTACGCTTCAAACACTGCAATAAACTGTTATTCAGTTCAGTTTATTTGTTTATTGCTTTTAACAATTGACATTTTTCTCAAAGAAGCTTTACAGAATAAAAATAGTACATTTTTAAAGTGAATTATTCTTCTGTAGGGTTTAATATAGAATTGGACCCACCCTTTTTTAACTTTTTTGGGACAGCTTTCCACGAGGTTTAGGGGTGTGTATGGAAAGTTTTTGACCATTTCTTTAGAAGCGTGAGATTTTTTGTGAGGTTAGGCACTAATATTGGACTAGAACGCCTGTCTCCGCTCTAATTCATCCCAAAGATGTTCTATCGGGTCGAGGTTATGACTCTGTGCAGGCCATTCAAGTTCCTCCACACCAATCTTGCTCATTTATGTCTTTATGGAACTTGATTTGTGGGCTCATGGCTTTGCGAACCTACATTGACGTCCAAACGCAGAGAATCCTGATTTAAAATGATTTAAAAATGGCGCTAACGACGTTCTCTTTTGTCTTGTTGGTCAGAGTAGCTCCGCCCACAGCCCCTGACGTAAGCGGTTCTTTAGTCTAGACCCGCAACGTTTTGGTGCTACTTAAGAACCACTTTTCCTGGTTCAGAGCTTTGGGTGCCGAAAAAGAAAGAACTGATTTTAAATTAGGCTCTGGCTCCGAACCAGCACTCAAACTGCCTCAGTGGAAAAGGGGCATAACAGGTCAGCGTCATTTCTGAGTTCATTATTATTCACAGACTTAATAATAATCCCTTCCTGTGACATCATTAAACGTTCACTGATAAAGACCTGAGCACAAAGCTGACAGAGGCAGTTCATAGACTGTGTTGTTCTAAATTTTGACTTTTTGGACTCGGATTTACTGAGACTCGGACTGGTTTTTCAGTCTGTTGTGAGACATCAGAAAGATTCTAGCATTAAATCCTCTAATTATGTTTTTTATTATTATATTTTCTGCATTTTATTTCAGTATCCAATGTGTTCTTGAGTAATTGTAGTAGGTGCCACTTTAATAAAGTAAAAGAACAATAATGAGTATCTTGGGCCACTACTATGAACCTCGTCAGTGTGTCTTGTTAAAGTTTTTTAAGATTGTGCCGAGTGATTAAACACCATTCGTCCAAACAATATTCCCTAAATTGGTGTTGTGATAAACGCAGCAATTAGCTTGTTCTCCGGTGATTAACGAGGATAAAAATGATGTAGATCATCAGCTCTGAATAAGCACTAATAAAAAGACACAAGGGTCTATTAAAGTTAACGTACAACCAAAAACAGTCAACTTCTAGCAATTTCTTCTGTTCGGGCTTCACAGGAAGGCGAGCGGCTGGAGCGAGAACTGCGGTATAAAACCACCGGCTCGGCAACCGGGCGGAGATTACAGGACACGTTTGCCGACTCTCTCCGCCATGTTAACAAGCTTCTGAATGGCAGATTCGGCTTCACGTCTCGTAAAGTCCCTGCACACATGCCGCACATGATCGACCGCCTCATAATGCAGGAGCTGCAGGATACGTAAGAACCACAAACCTCCGGCGTAGGCTTGAGAGACTTGTATACCAACATATCGACTGTCTGGTCCTGATGTGTTCTTTATGTGATTATGATTTAGTTTATTGCCCTGTTGGGTAAAATTATATATGAAATTTAAATGACAAAAAAAAATCAGTTTTGCTCACAGACCCTCACAGGAGGAGAAGCTAAGATATTTTGAATAACTTCTGCCACCTTCAGCTCAGCATCCTGATCCAAATAGTGTAGAGAAATCGAACAGCGACGATCCGTTTGTCTGGTCTTTTTCTTGTTTTTTATTTTTCCCTCCCCACGTCCTTATTCTCTCTCCCTTAGCTTCCCTGAAGAGTTCGACAAGACTTCAGAGCATCGTGTGCGACACTCAGAGGACATGCAGTTCGCCTTCTCCTATTTCTATTTTCTGATGAGTGCTGTGCAGCAGCTCAACGTGTCGCAGGTCTTCGATGAGATTGACACGGATCACTCAGGGGTGCTGTCTGACAGAGAAATCCGCACACTCGCGACTCGCATCCACGAGCTCCCGCTCAGCCTGCAGGTATCACGCCGTACAGCAGTGACTAACCTACTGGATACACAATCAGGAAATGAAATGGAGGCTCACAATCATTAGTGAGCTCAGTTAGAGAAACTTAGTCAGTCAGTCAGAGACAGCTCACACACTGTAACACTGCCACTAGTTGTGACCTTGCTGTGTCTAATTGTGAATCTGCCTCTATTTGTGACGCTGCCTCTACTTGAGACATTGTTGTGTCTACTTCTGACACTGCCTTTTTTTTGGAAAGCTTTGTTAGTGTTGTGTTGTGGAAGTGCGAGCAGTCACAATTCGACACAATGATACATTTTCTAGCATGCCATAAATTCCTCATGTCAGCTCAGTGGAATGCCTTTTCTTTGTGACTTTTATACCTTCACTTTCAGATACAGCCACGATGTAGCCATTGTTAATAAACGCTTATTTATTGTGTTTAGGGTTTATAAACAAGCTTCAGACTGATACAGAGCTCAACTGTTTGTGTGTGTGTATGTTTGTGTGTGTGTGTGTTTGTGTTTCTGTTTGTTTGTGCGTGTGCGTGTGTGTGGAACAGGACCTCACCGGTTTGGAGCAGATGTTGATAAACTGCTCGAAGACTCTGCCTAATAATGAGAGCCAGCTCCACACTGTTAGCCCCACCCAGGAGGCGTACTACGACCCCAGCATGGTGAGAGAAACAACAACCCTTCTGTTTATGAGCACTGCTTTACATTGAATATCACACATACTCTGGCTGACATAAAAAAAAACTATTAAGAGTGGTTTAGGAAATCCCTATAATGTTTAGATTTGCTAAATTAATGAAGAAAAGTGTGGGGGGGGGTGTGGGGGTGGGGGGGGGGTGTGTGTGAGCGGTACTCTTTATCCATTCGCATTTCCTTTTCTTAATGTCTTGTGCACAGCCTCCAGTTACTAAAGGTCTGGTGATTCACTGCAAGCTTGTTGCAGAGAAGATTCAGAAAGCCTTTAAGGACCAGAACAAATATAAGTAGGTGCATCACGCATCGCATTGCATCATGTGTGATGCTTCAAATCACATGCATCTCACAATAAATAACTCATTACGTACTACATCCATCGCACATCGCAGCTCTCATTACACAACATGCATCGCGGATCGGATCACGCGTCACGCGCGGCGGATCGGATCACGCGTCACGCGCGGCGGGTCGGCTCACAGTGCGTCGCTCGTGGCGGGTCGGCTCACTGCTCACATCACACGGCTCACATCACATCATGCGTCACAAACCACAGCCCATTTCTCATCACACTTATTTCTTCGTGCAGGTTCGAGATCATGGGTGAGGAGGAGATTGCTTTTAAAATGGTACGAACCAATGTGTCTCACGTGGTAGGCCAACTGGATGACATCAGGAAAAACCCAAGGTGCGTCCTACACTCCTCCAGTTCAGTAGGTGCCCTGCATGTGTTTGTGATAATCAGCTACTCAAGATTATTTCACCATCAGTTCCAGTGTTAGGAGAGTTACGATGGCTGGCTGACCTCTGACCTCATTCTGATTTTCCATGTTTCTCCAACAAAATGCTATACAGTGATGATAAATGATATATTATCAGCACATGGCATAAGAAGCTCTCTCTCTCTCTCTCTCTCTCTCTCTCTCTCTCTCTCTCTCTCTCTCTCTCTCTCTCTCTCTCTCTCTCTCTCTCTCTCTCTCTCTCTCTCTCTCTCTCTCTCTCTCTCTCTCTCTCTCTCTCTCTCTCTCTCTCTCTCTCTCTCTCTCTCTCTCTCTCTATCTGTTCACTCTTACATTTATCACCCTTTCTCTTTTTCTCCCGTAGGAAGTTCATCTGCCTGAATGACAACATAGACCACAGCCATAAAGATGCCAGCACAGTGAAAGCCGTACTGAGGGATTTCTACGAGTCCATGTTCCCGCTGCCTTCGCAGTTTGAGCTGCCACGCGAGTTCCGTAACCGCTTCCTCCACATGGCAGAGCTGCAGGAGTGGTGAGAGTCTCAGCTTTCGCACTAACACTTCAACACTTAAAAAGTGCTTTCTGAGAGCAAGAAGGTAGCGAGGCTAGAATATGTCACCGTGTGGAGTCACAGTACAGAGAAGCACAACAAACCTTTGGAATAAAGATGATTGGCTGACAGGATCTTAAGCTGTCCAGGTTCTCCAGTTCTCATCTGCATCAAGCTTTGAGCTCTTGTGTGTGCTCTGAGATGTTTTTCTTCTCACCACAGATTTGGTGAACATTTCTTACCTTAAACTTCCTTCTGATGTTTTATTGGAGTTTAAATTTAGTCAGAACAAAGGATACAGAAAGACAGTTCATGAAGCAAAGCTGGAATTTGGTGAAATTGGAACAAACACAATGAAAATATATTTTAAAGCTTTAAATAAAGAGCGTGTGTGTGTGTGTGTGTGTGTGTGTGTGTGTGTGTGTGTGTGTGTGTGTGTGTGTGTGTGTGTGTGTGTGTGTGTGTGTGTGTGTGTGTGTGTGTGTGTGTGTGTGTGTGTGTGTGTGTGTGTGTGTGTGTGTGTGTGTTCAGAAGATTAACTGGACGTGTGGACAGATCCATAACTCATCTTGCTTTAATCGCGCTTGAGTGATTTGTAGAGTCGTTGTTTCTCTGTTGTTCAGGATTGTCATTTCTGTCATCACAGTGAAGAAGCAGACAGATGGCTGTCAACACCATTATGGAGTGTGTGTGGGTGTGAGTTTGTTTTTATTAATGTATTGATGTGTGTGTATTTTTTTTTTTTAACTAGGTGTCGCTTTGCCTCAGTTTCTCAGTAACTTTCTCCGATCATTTTCAGTACCTTAGAAACAACTATTTTCTGTAACCGCTATTTTGTCCCGTTAAATTCTCGTGTGTTTTTGTGGCTTATTAGCGTTTTGTTTCGGGTCTCGAGATTATTTTGAACGTCAGGTCCAAGTCAAGTTTAGGTTAAGTTCTGTAGGTTCTTATAGATGTGGGTGTTCGCATGTGAGAGAGAGACACAGGGACGCTTTCTTTAGCGTCTCTAAGATCGCATGCAGCTGAAACCAGTTGACGGTAATGGAGAGCTTTCTGGATTTTCAAGAATGAACCCGGGATGTTTGGGAGTCATAGTTTCCAGCATGTAATACACACACACACCTACAGAGTGGTGACAGGATAGAGATAGAGTAACCGTGTGCCGATGATGTCAGCTGATTTTACCGTCGTCTCTGGCCGTGCCTTTGCGTGACCTCGACGTTAAAGCGAGGATATTTGTCACACCTTGATCTGCCAGGTGATTGTGATTCTTTTCACATATCTTGCTTTGCCTTTAAATAATAAAAATAAAAATGGCAAAAATAGATTAAACGCCATGCAGACGTAATACGGTGTGAGGTGAATATCTTCACAGTGTATTACAGTGTTGTTGATGATGTTTGTGTTGTGTTTTTTTTTTTTTTTTAATAGGCGAATCTATCGCAACAAGTTGAAGTTCTGGACTCACTGTGTACTGGTCACACTGGTTGTTTTCACCGTCCTGTCCTTCTTTGCAGAGCAGGTTTGTGCCATTTTCTGTAAAATCCTTATCTGTCCCTTAAAAAAAATAAAATAAATAAGTTACTGCTGCACTTTCAAGCAGGAGATAAATGCAGATGTCTGGAATTTGCCGGTAACATTAGATCACGCTGTGATTGGATCTGCGGCGTCAGGTTTGTGTTGCTCCCTGGTGGGTCAGGGAAAGGTTAAACACACCAGCGATCTGCCTGCAGGAATCAGAGCCGAACAAGATGGATTATCACAAGGGCACACGCCGTGGATGAGAATAAACAGTAGCTGCTTCAGTTACAGCACAAACCTATGATTCTGAGACTATGTGGCTCGAGTCTAAAAGTCTTACGAGTTTATTCGAGTTCTTAAGGAACCTTACAGCAGAACAGTTCCCTTTCTTAACCTGCTCTTCTTTAGGCTTGGGGCATATAAAGAAATTAGAATGAATAAGAATAAGATTTATGTTAAAATTCACTTTTGTTTTTGCGTTTTTTTAAGAGTAGACAAAGCAGTTTTAGAGGAATATAAAAATGTGTGTGTTTTAAAAATAAATAAATAATTAATGGAAGCTAATGAAATGGGAAATCTGCCAGTCTACTATTAAGCATGGGCCCTGACATTGTTATTTAGGTCTCAGCTACAGAACTGGAATGAAATTGTTAATTTAATTCAGCTTCCAGCTTTAATTTGAGGATATTGTAGTGCAGAGGGGATCGTCTCTGAGTGCAGAGGGGATCGTCTCTGAGTGCAGAGGGGATCGTCTCTGAGTACAGAGGGGATCGTCTCTGAGTACAGAGGGGATCGTCTCTGAGTGCAGAGGGGATCGTCTCTGAGTGCAGAGGGGATCGTCCCTGAGTGCAGAGGGGATCGTCCCTGAGTGCAGAGGGGATCGTCCCTGAGTGCAGAGGGGATCGTCCCTGAGTGCAGAGGGGATCGTCCCTGAGTGCAGAGGGGATCGTCCCTGAGTGCAGAGGGGATCGTCCCTGAGTGCAGAGGGGATCGTCCCTGAGTGCAGAGGGGATCGTCCCTGAGTGCAGAGGGGATCGTCCCTGAGTGCAGAGGGGATCGTCCCTGAGTGCAGAGGGGATCGTCCCTGAGTGCAGAGGGGATCGTCCCTGAGTGCAGAGGGGATCGTCCCTGAGTGCAGAGGGGATCGTCCCTGCGTGCAGAGGGGATCGTCCCTGCGTGCAGAGGGGATCGTCCCTGCGTGCAGAGGGGATCGTCCCTGCGTGCAGAGGGGATCGTCCCTGCGTGCAGAGGGGATCGTCCCTGCGTGCAGAGGGGATCGTCCCTGCGTGCAGAGGGGATCGTCCCTGCGTGCAGAGGGGATCGTCCCTGAGTGCAGAGGGGATCGTCCCTGAGTGCAGAGGGGATCGTCCCTGAGTGCAGAGGGGATCGTCTCTGCCGTTGATCTGCTGTGTCTTTAAATCAGTAAATGGCTTCCTGCCTATTTTTATAAGATTGTTAATATGGATTAGAGGTGGAACATTTTGATTATTATAAACAGTGTTGTGCTACTTACTAAGAAATAGTAACTAGTTACAGTTATTAGTTACTTCATTCAAAAAATAACTCAATTACTTTGTTGATTACTTACACCAAAATTAACGCGTTACTGTTAAAAGTAACATTTTAGTTCCTTTTTTAAAGAACGTTTTTTAATCTTCCCATTAATGCCCTTTAATGCGTTATGGTCTATACAAACACAAATCTGTTTGTTGATCTGTCCCTGGCTAACAGTCAGGTTAAAATCCTAGTCGCTGGTGTTTGGCTGGAGGGGCTTAACTCACTTCGAGCGTGTCCACCGACACCGGGTTAGCTTCTAGCTTCGGAGGCATGTAGCTTGTACCTCCAGATTGGAGTTGCTGTTTATCGCAGTAGACAGGACCTTTGAACCAGAAAGACAGCTTACTTTTGACTAAAAGGTTTTTGTCTTTATTCTCAACTAAAGTTAAATAAAAAGCACTTAGAGAACTTAGAGAAACTCGTCTTGTTCTCGCCTATACTCGCCGTTACTGCCGCACATACTTGAATAGACGGAAACACGCCCACAATGCGGCGTCTTCATGTTTACAGGTTGGTATCCACCAATCCTACAATGCGTCGCTGCTGTAAACAGGTTAGTCTGTAGGTGACACTTCAGCCTAAATGAATTCAAACGCACCATATGGTAACGGTAACGGAGTTACTTTATTTAAACTGTAATGCGTTACAGTATTAGTTACTGTCAAAAGTAACTGCGTTACTAGTAACACGTTATTGCCAAACACTGATTATTTTATAGCAACTATTTATAAGCAAAGATTTCCTGTTCCGTTGTACGTACAGATGGTATTTCCATTTTTATTGCAAAATTATTCTATTTTTTTATTTTACTTTTTTACGACATTGACAGTAGAGATCAATTTCCCAATATGCCTGACTGTATAGTTGTAAAGGTGTGTATGTGACAAATAAAATGTGAATTTGTTTTGAAGTAGTTCCTGGTCCTGACCTTACCGGACATTGTAGTTTTCGTTAAATTGCACCAACACTTTCCATTCATTTCTTTGCAGCTGATCGTGCTGAAGCGGTGGCTTTTCCCCAGACGTCGAGTTAGCAGGGAGACCGAGCGTGTGTGATGCCGAACACTACATGCTACATGAACACGCTACATGTTCTCGTTTCCTTTCTGTGAGAGAGTGAAGTCCTGTAGGGTTGTGGACAAAAACCGTACTGGATTCCTCTGTTCTTTTCCCACCGGAGGAAGAAATCTCTTGCCAAAGTTTATTAGGAGGAACTGAATAACTGACTGAGTCAGAAGATTCCAGGTGAAGGTGGGAAACCAGATGCGACGAGTGTGTGTGTGTGTGTGTGTGTGTGTGTGAGACCTCAAACACTCCGTTTTGTGCGAATACTGTCTCAAACTCAGTGTAAGATTTTTAATCACATGCTGCATTTTTTTTTTTTTTTTTTTTTTTTTTTTTAGATGATTATAATTTTATTGAAAATCTGACATTGTCCATCTCCTCATCGTGCATAGCAGTGCCTTTTATCTTCCCTCCTTCTATTGTAAGTGAGAGCTGTATTTGAGAGATCATCTCTAATGGTTGTTTGCGTCATCAGTTTTTTTCTCTTTTTTTTTTTTTTTAATTGCCCTGGTTTGGGTTCATCTGAGTACTTCAGTCTTCTGCATTCCTCTTGGACCCTCTGTGTGTTCAGATGTGCTGGGATGCGTTTGCACGTCCCACCGAACGCTCTGATTTTAACCGTGTGGCGTCTGTGTGAGATGTCGTCTCTGATGGTGAGAAGGTTCCTACTGTCCAAAAAAACTCATCACCTGTAGAACGCGTGGGACGTCATTAAAACGTCAATAATTCCGCTTATTAGCCCCTTATAGTTTTTTTAATTATTATTTTTTCAAAAAGTTAAAGTGTTAAAATAGTGTTAAATGGTTGGCAGGTGAATTGAGGTATTTGTCCATGTGTTCAGTTATAAAATGGATTTGAATACTAAGTGCAGCGAATATACAGAATCTACATCCAGCATCAACATGTCCTCGACTCATGCACGGACTTTGGGTGTGCTTGGGGGGTGGGGGGTTCAGGTTACAAGGTCACGTTCTTGAGTTTTTTATTTTCTTTTTAATTTTTGCGGGGAAATTGAAACGTTTTGATTGGTATTTAAAGGACAGTGTTAAACTTTTGAAAAAAAACAGAACTAAATAAAGTGTTCACGCATGTGTGTGTATATAAAAGTATAGAATGTATTAAATCACCTATTTGTTCGGCAAATGTAAATGCAGGCTGCAAATATCCCAGATTAAATTAAATTCCTTGCATTGTATTTAAAACCTATGTGCAACAAGTACAGAGGATCTACAACCACCACCACTATCATCATCATCATCATCATCATCATCACCAACACTTGAATTGATGCATGGACTCTGTATCTGAATTAGAAAAGTGATGTGTTTGGAAAAATTTCAGGCCTTAAAGTTTAATTTTTTTTGTTGTTTGTTTTCAAAGAAAATTTTTGGGGACAAAATGAAACTTGTGAAATGAAACAAATGGCTATTTTTAAGCTTTAAATAAATGTATGAAGTTGTAAAAATCTAAATATTGCCTCACTTGCTTGGTTTAAGATGATCGCACACAATGACTTGTACAAGAAGACTTAATTAGGATGAGAGAGAATCAGGTTTCGTGTGTAGTTTCACACAAAATGTCTTTTTTTTTTTTTTTTTTTTCTTTAGACAAGGTTTATATTTAAAGAGGATTATAAATCAGACAGAATTCAATGAATCTGTAGACAGAAAGGAAAGGAAAGATAAAGTGCTACACAATCACTCAGTCTCAGTAGGTATGTTTACACTTGCGTATGTTATGGACAATACTTCTGGAAAAGATTAACTAAAGCTACAACCCACTGATGAGAAAATAGTTCAGTTCAGATGTTTATAGGGTTAATTTTTTGTCTATTTATCAGATTCTTTCTGATATCCATCATCTCTTAGCACCCAGATCAAGCCTGGTTAGATGGATTGAAGCGTTTACACAAATGCTCTGTAATCCGGATCGAGCTCGGTTGGAGCGGAATGGGCATTTACACAAAGGAATTTTAATTCCGATCAAGCTCTGTCAGATAGAGTGAAGCGTTTACACTGAGGTGTTTTAATCCAAATCGAGCTCTGTCAGATAGAGTGAAGCGTTTACACTGAGGTGTTTTAATCCAAATCGAGCTCTGTCAGATAGATTGAGGCGTTTACACTGAGGTGTTTTAATCCAAATCGAGCTCTGTCAGATAGATTGAGACGTTTACACTGAGGTGTTTTAATCCAAATCGAGCTCTGTCAGATAGATTGAGACGTTTACACTGAGGTGTTTTAATCCAAATCGAGCTCTGTCAGATAGATTGAGGCGTTTACACTGAGGTGTTTTAATCCAGATCGAGCTCTGTCAGATAGATTGAGGCGTTTACACTGAGGCGTTTTAATCCCGATTGAGCTCTGTCAGATAGATTGAGACGTTTACACTGAGGTGTTTTAATCCAAATCGAGCTCTGTCAGATAGATTGAGGCGTTTACACTGAGGTGTTTTAATCCAGATCGAGCTCTGTCAGATAGATTGAGGCGTTTACACTGAGGTGTTTTAATCCAGATCGAGCTCTGTCAGATAGATTTGAGGCGTTTACACTGAGGCGTTTTAATCCCGATTGAGCTCGGTCGGATCAAATGCGTCGATTACACAAAGACGTTTTAATCCTAATCAAGTCTTCAATCCAATTACTAACAATATCCCATGGCTGCATGGATATGTACTGATACAAGGATTAAGCCACCACTTAAATTGTCGTCTTATAGATCATCAGGAACTGTTCTGAAGCATGAACACCATCCAGCTTTCTGATTCATGCAGTCGGGGTTAGAAAGTCCAGTTTGTTTTAGAATATTGATGAAGATATTAACTCACAGGAAATTCTAAAATAAGCCAGAACATTTCTTAAAGCAAAAATTTCTCTAAAAAGAAATTTAGAATGAAATTTCCCAAACCTGTGACCAAAAGTAAATAAATGTTATTAAACCAAATGTTGAAGCACAATGAGCAATGAGATGCTGACATTTCTCACACCAGAGGTTGTGTAACATCATTACAACAGTAACAGCACATCAAGACTGGAAACAATGTAAGACGAGCAAAGTTTATTACACAAATCACTTCAAATTCATTTGTACAATTAGCCCTTTGGGAGGAGATCTTCAAAGCAGGCAGTGTTGTGAGAGTGTATCATCAAACAGGACAGTCTGTGTGTCTTCCCTTCCCACAATCCATCAGTTCAAACAGGAGGACGATGAGGACGATGTTAGTCGGGGAGTGTCCTGTCTTTAACACTTACTTGATCCTGGTCCCAGTAAACCCATAGTCCCTGACAATTATGTCTCTTTCATCCAAGACCTGACTTCATTTCACACCCAATCCAGTTGAATTAAGAGAATAAATACAAACACTAATCACTGAACAAGCACATGACCATATTTTTTTTTGTTCAAGCTTACTTTGGGGTAGGGGACATGAATTCAACATTTAAACACATTTGCTGGGAAATCGTTGGAATGTTAGCGAAATTTCTCTGTTCGGATATAAAATCTGTAAGAAATTGTCCATGGGAGAGAACACGAGGGAACGATAACAGAAGAGTTTATATTGGCACTTCATTAAAGCTAAAAAAAAAAAATAATGTGCATTTCTCAAATCTGTAAACAGAATGAATTTGGCAATTTAGTGACAATTTAAACAATGATTCATTGCTCTGTTTCCAAACAGGTGGAAGATAGCACCCAAGGTGTTTTCTCTTATTTTGTGATTTAGTGAACTCCAAACTGGCCGAGCACACGAGCTTCAGTTCAGGTCTCTTGGTTAATTAGTGGTCTCCACACTGTCAAGGCTGCTGAGGGTTTGGTTCTCCTGCTGTGATTCGAGAAGCGGGGCAATGTCTTCGCTTGGCCCCACCTCCTCCTCCCGCCGGGCAAATTGTCAGTCTTTGTGGGCGTGGCCTGGTGGGGTGATGCTGAACACATGTATGCGCAGGTGAGCGGCGATCTGCAGACACACACCTGTGCAGTAACGTGCCAGGTCCACCACAGACAGGATCTGGTTAACAAGAGAAACACATCAAATCAGGAGGTTTCCCATTCGGCTGAAACGTGGTGTCTTAAACATACAAACACTTCATGGCGTCTAATCTGATATAACTGAGTACGGCACATGACTATTTTTTTTTGTCAAGACTTTGGGATGGGTATTTAGATTGCACTTGTTTAAAAATTTTCTGTGGTTTGATTTTATGCATATTGTACTGTTGTTATTTTATCTTAGTAATGTATTTTCTATGGTAGAAGCACTTGGTCAGGTTACAGATGAGTTTATTGATAAATAAAGCTTGAGTAATAAAATTAATTCTTTTACCAAATGTAATACAGAAGAATTGGTATTTGATGGCAATTTAAAGCAATGCATTGCTTGTTTCCAGACACGGTCAAAAAATCCCAAGGGTTTTACTATTTTTGTTTGTGAATAAATGGTAGAATTCTCCAAGCTTTACAGGTCTCTGGTAAGTTACGGGTCTTACACTGTCAGCTTAGGTTTGGTTCTCCTGTTGATCAAAGACTGGTACAAAGGTTCTTCCTTCCAGTCACAATCGTGGTCTGTATTTTACAATCCACAATCATTTACCTTACATAAGTCATGCTACTATAGTGTCGCTTGAAAGTTTGTGAACACTTTAGATATTTCTCTATTTCTGAATAAATATGACCCAAAACAGTATCAAAAAGTCCTAAAAGCAGACAAAGGAATCAATTAAAGGCTTCTTTTACTTGAGTTAATGTTAGATGGTTGTGAGTCTGCCATCAGGTGAACAATGAACCTCGGTGGTACGGCAAGAGTTAAAGGAGAAAGCCACTACTCTCCAAAAATGTGGACAAGCCAGAGGACTATTGGAAAAATGATTTGTGGAAGAAGGAGCCCAAAATTAAACTTTCTGGTTTAAAATATGAAATGTTATTCTTGGAGAAAGGAAAATACTGAATTCCGGCATAAGAACCTTATACCATCTGTGAAACGTGGTGGTAGTATCATGCTTTGGTATCAGCTTGCCATCATTAAAGGAACAATGAATTCTGAATTATACCAGTCATCTCTAAAGGAAATTGAGCATAACATCTGTCCATGAACTTTTGCCATGGCCGGTCCTAAACTCTGGGATATAATCTGAGTTACGTGCTATTATTGACCTGCCTTTGCTTAAAGGCAGACTCAGTTATTTAGAATGGCCTTTGGTTTATAATAATTTTCTTGGTTTTGCTATTTTATTGCCATTTTATTGTAACTGCTATTGTTATTTTATTTATTTATGTATTTATTTAATGCTATGAAGCACTTTGGTTCAGGTTTGGTTGCTGTAAGGTGCTATATAAATAAAAAATTGATTGAGTGATATAATTGAATTCTGTTTACCAAAGAATGATTAAAGGGGTACAAAGATAATGTTTTGGAATGGCCTAGTCAAAGGACCTGAAGCAAGCAGTTCATGTGAGGACACCCACTAAAATCCCAGTGTTGAAGCTCTTCTGTGCTGAGAAATGGGATAGAATTCTTCCAAGCCGTTGTACAGGACTGAACAAAAGTTACCGGTCACTTACTCGTAGTTATTGCTGCACATTAAGTCACAACAAATACTGAGTACAAAGGTTTGCATACCTTTCCAAGTTACAAATCGTGGGTCTGTTATTTTTACAAGTTATTAACCAATCTAAAGTTTTGAAAATAGCTTGAGCGCAAATCTCATAACTTCATTGGACACTTCAACTGTCCACCTCTTCCTCACTCCGCGGGAGAGCTTCGCGGCATATTTCTCCTCAAAAAGATTCGCAACGAATCAACACATCAAATCAGGAGGTTTCCCATTCGGCTGAAACGTGGTGTCTTAAAACTCTCCACAATCATTTACCTTACATAAGTCATGCTACTATAGTGTCGCTTGAAAGTTTGTGAACACTTTAGATATTTCTCTATTTCTGAATAAATATGACCCAAAACAGTATCAAAAAGTCCTAAAAGCAGACAAAGGAATCAATTAAAGGCTTCTTTTACTTGAGTTAATGTTAGATGGTTGTGAGTCTGCCATCAGGTGAACAATGAACCTCGGTGGTACGGCAAGAGTTAAAGGAGAAAGCCACTACTCTCCAAAAATGTGGACAAGCCAGAGGACTATTGGAAAAATGATTTGTGGAAGAAGGAGCCCAAAATTAAACTTTCTGGTTTAAAATATGAAATGTTATTCTTGGAGAAAGGAAAATACTGAATTCCGGCATAAGAACCTTATACCATCTGTGAAACGTGGTGGTAGTATCATGCTTTGGTATCAGCTTGCCATCATTAAAGGAACAATGAATTCTGAATTATACCAGTCATCTCTAAAGGAAATTGAGCATAACATCTGTCCATGAACTTTTGCCATGGCCGGTCCTAAACTCTGGGATATAATCTGAGTTACGTGCTATTATTGACCTGCCTTTGCTTAAAGGCAGACTCAGTTATTTAGAATGGCCTTTGGTTTATAATAATTTTCTTGGTTTTGCTATTTTATTGCCATTTTATTGTAACTGCTATTGTTATTTTATTTATTTATGTATTTATTTAATGCTATGAAGCACTTTGGTTCAGGTTTGGTTGCTGTAAGGTGCTATATAAATAAAAAATTGATTGAGTGATATAATTGAATTCTGTTTACCAAAGAATGATTAAAGGGGTACAAAGATAATGTTTTGGAATGGCCTAGTCAAAGGACCTGAAGCAAGCAGTTCATGTGAGGACACCCACTAAAATCCCAGTGTTGAAGCTCTTCTGTGCTGAGAAATGGGATAGAATTCTTCCAAGCCGTTGTACAGGACTGAACAAAAGTTACCGGTCACTTACTCGTAGTTATTGCTGCACATTAAGTCACAACAAATACTGAGTACAAAGGTTTGCATACCTTTCCAAGTTACAAATCGTGGGTCTGTTATTTTTACAAGTTATTAACCAATCTAAAGTTTTGAAAATAGCTTGAGCGCAAATCTCATAACTTCATTGGACACTTCAACTGTCCACCTCTTCCTCACTCCGCGGGAGAGCTTCGCGGCATATTTCTCCTCAAAAAGATTCGCAACGAATCAACACGTCTTCTGAGGTAAATGTCTTCAAAACACGGCTCAAAGAAAAAAAAATCTTGACCCCTGCTAGTTCTGGTGCTCGTCTGAGGACAGGAATTTAGCGCAAGACAATCCACTGCAACGCGGACTAAACCCTGTGCACTGCAGATAAGGTACGCCGTTTTTTTAATTTCCTGAAAAGTAATAGTTTTGGAGATACGAGGATTCCGCCTGACAGCGACGAAATGTAATGATGGTTCATTTTTCTCAATAGTTAAATGAAGTATAATATTTCTGGCTCATTTGTTTGATTTGGTTCACTTTGTTTACTTTTAAGACTTCTAGAAAATCTGTTTCTCATATTTATGCAGTTCATACAGCATCTCCAGGATGTTTACTGAGCTTCTAAGCACGAAGCAATCATTCAGTGTTACGTTTCCTCACCAGAGCAATCCAGAGGACGATATATTCCTCAATGAAGCTGTTGAAGTACTGATTGAGGAAGAGGAGGCAGGGGCCGATGAAGGCCGTGTCGCTCAGATGAAGCGTACTCCTGGTCATCTGAGCAATCTGGAGAAAAAAACAAAAAACATACAGTAACAACGGCTTGATGAGTCAGCCCTAATGTTTAAGCAACTCTGTTAAAAAAAAGTAATCGGGACTCAAATGACCTTCAGGAAGTGAGGACTTTTATGTGTACAGTAAATGTTTTTATTTCCAGAATAATGTCATGGTGGTTGTGAGACTCTGGGGTTAAATGTGCTTGAACCCTGAACAGTACTTTTAGCTTTATCACTGAAATTCCCTGTGTTCGTGACCTATAACACGGCATAATGTGTACGTCTATACAAGAAGTACCGAAATGATGCTTTTAACATTGATGTTGGCTGTTCATCACAATCACAAATGTGGCTCTGCATTGTTGATTGGAAGGTCAGGGTTCAAGCCCCAACACTGCTAATCTGCCACTTGGGCAATTAAATTGGGCAATTGTGCAAGTCTGTGCTGTAATGTGTATGTGATGATAATAAAGGCTTCTATGGCTTACTGTAATTGCATTTATTTCATTCGGTGTAAATACTGTATATTGCTTTATATATTGTTCTGATAGACTGCAATTTCCAATAAACAAGTTTAATTAGGTTTAATTAAGAAGATAACAACGCAAAGGGAAATTATTGTTGTGACGTAAGGTGTGTTGATGTCACACACGAGATGGATGTTTTATTCCCCCCAAGAGTCTGAATGTGTAAAAGAATGAATGCTCTTCACTGCGCTGTGTAAGATGTCCGAACATTAGAGAAGCTCACCACTAGCTTGTTGGAAATCTTTGCTATGACCGTGCCAAAGGTGAGGATGTAGAGACAAGGATGATGTTCAAACAGCTGGCTGGACGACTTCTTAAAGATGATGAAGGCCAGGGTGAGGATGAGGCCGATGTGCAGGCCAGGAGACAACACACTGGTGTCCTGGGGAGAGGAAACTTTAAAGAACACTGCCTTTAAAGAGGATTTTTCTTTCTTGGTTAAAAACTGCTTGTTTGTACAAAACAAATGATCAGGTAGTGACATTGTAATCCCTCTGGTTTAGACTCAAGACAATTACCCCTTTTCCACCAAAAAGAACCAGGTGCTGGTTCAGAGCTAGTGCTGGTACTGGTTCAAAGTTGGTTCCACTGGCGAACCTTCTAAGAACCTGTTTGCCTTTCCATTGGTTAGAGAGCCGTCACACAGAGCCGAGTCTGACGTCACTGTATACGTGTCACGTTTCCCAGTAACGTTAGCGCAGCAGCGGCAAACACAAACACATCAACAATGGCGGATGTTGCTTTACTGTTAATGCTCATGGCTTTGTGAACCTACATTAACACCCAAACGCGGCGAATCCAACATGTACGTGCAGCTCCATGTAATTTGTATAAACGGAGGTTGTAATCGAGAAAGTACATAACGTTATTTTATCATTAACACAGAAAAAAGTTAGCCTTAGCATGTAGCTACTTACTATCATGTGTGCTGATAATGTATCATATCGAGGTAAAGTAAAAGTGTATTAAACATTAGTATACTTAAGGTACATTATCAAATGCGCTAACAGTAGCCCCGCCCACAGCCCCTGACACAAGCGGTTCTTTAGTCTAGACCAGCGGCGTTTTGGTGCTACTTAAGAACCACTTTTCCTGGTTCAGAGCCGTGCTTTGGCTGTCGAAACAGAAAGAACTGGTTCTAAATTAGGCTCTGGCTCCGAACCAGCACTCAAAATGCCTCGGTGGAAAAGGGGCATAAGTGCCACATGCCAGAGAACTCAGACATGTCACTTGTATTTATAGTAACTGCATTTGCTACACGCTCTTATACAAATGCCAAATTATCCCAATTGATCTCATTTATACAACTAAGAAGTTGAGGGTTTGAATCCCTTCGAAGGTCAGAAGGTTGGGAGTTCGAATCGCAGGTCCACCAGGATACCACTGCTGGACCCTAGAGCATGGCTCCTATCCCTTTTATTAACGTAAGTCGCTCTGGATAAGGACAAAATCTACAGTAGAATATTAAATAAGAAAATCTTATTACTCATCACATAACACGTGATCGAACTGTGCTGGTGTTTTCAAACACCAAGTTTTCAAGTATCTCATGAAAAAAGAGATTATCCTTTTATAACATTTCCAGCATTTAGCAGACGCTCTTATCCAGAGCGACTTACATTATCTCATGTTTATACAACTGAACAAATTGAAGGTTAAGGGCCTTGCTCAAGGGCCCAACAATGGCAGCTTGGTGGACCTGGGATTGAACTCACAACCCTTTGATTGGTAGCCTAACACCTTAACCACTAGGCTACAGCATGCCCCAAACTTTTAACATTTACACTTGTGGCAGACAACTTCGTCTAGAGCGACTTAGATTTATATCTCATTTATACACCGGAGCAATTGAGGTTTAAGAGCCTTGTTGTTTAGGGGCCCAGCAGTGGCATCCTGGTGGACCTGGGATCGATCTCACAACCTTCTGATTGGTAGTCCAACAGCTTAACCACTAGGCTACCACATCCCCTCCACATAATAACAACTCTGTTTTTATTTATTTATTTATTTATTACAGAGATTGCTGTGTGTTTGATATTATGTACTGTAGGTGTTTATTTCCTGGTGATGTATTGAACTGCACACAAAACCCTCACCTCGAATGCTGTGAGATATTAGACGATTATAAGAAATCTAATCTGCTTACTGAACGCAGCAAGGCTTACCGCCACGGTCGAGCCGTTTTTGCCCACGCCACCACTCAGGATGACCAGGAAGTAGTTGTAGGTTGACAACAGAAATCCCCCGATGATGCCCAGGATCGGGAGCACTTGCAGTTTAATGCCGAGCCCGGGCAACTAGCACAAAATATATAAATAAAATCACACTCATCACTGGAACAATCATTTATTTCCCCTACAACGCTTTCTCTTGTTTCAGGTCTTGAAGCTGAAGCCACAATCATGACTAGAGATGATTTCTGTCCTTCACAAAATATTTACCTTTGCGAGTTTATCATTTTTCCACAGGAGGCACAGAACATAAGCTAGAGAGAGGTTTTATGTTACTGATTTTGAAGATGACACCTAAATGTCCTCCAGCTTCATAAACAAGAGGTTAGATGGTACACTCGAGCTCGTTATTCATGCCAGCACACTGTGTGTGTGTGTGTGTGTGTGTGTAAATAGCACTGTACCATAGTCTCCCAAAGGCTAACTCCTCCGAAGGCAGACATCAGGTACATGATTATGATAGCGATCTGCACCTCAGTCACGTCGACACTAAGTGAATAAAGAAATTCCGTTAGAAAAATGATCTCAAAAAGTCATAAATATGCTGTGCCCTCCATTAATATTGGCACCCTTGAGAAATATGTGTCTGGGGGATGAGTTTGCATAATGTTTAAGGTGCTGGACTACTGATTGCAGGTCCACCAAACTTCCACTGCTGGGCCCCTGGGCAAGGCCCTTGACCCTCAATTGCTTATTTGTATAAAATGAGATAAAAAGTCTCATTCTAGTCTCCCCCTGGTAAGAAAACAGCCTGATGAGGACAGAGTATACATGGGAAGAGATCTGGGACCATTCTCTGTCAAAATCCTGTCAAGATCCATGCTGGTTAAACAATAAAGACTTTTTCACAGCCTTCTTTGCTCATATTTCCCCAAGGCGCTAATATTACTGGAGGGCAGTTCAAGCACCTTCGTTCCTCATTACGGGCTTGTACAGACCACACATTTATTACTCACATGCCAAAGCGTAGTTTCCCAGACACGTAGGTCTGCCAGTGTGCGCAGAAGAACATGAACATTCCCACGAAGCCACAGAAAAACATCCAGTTCGGGTAAGCGCCAATGCCAGCACATATACACGATCCCACAGCGACAAAAACTGCAGAGAGGTCAATGAGAGGTCAGGGGAGATGAAATAAGAGCAATATGTGCAACTCTGGGCACGGTGGTTTAGTGGTTAGCACGTTCGCCTCACACCTCCAGGGTCGGGGTTCGATTCCCGCCTCCACCTTGTGTGTGTGGAGTTTGCATGTTCTCCCCGTGCCTCAGGGGTTTCCTCCGGGTACTCCGGTTTCATCACTCCGGGTACTCCGGTTTCCTCCCCCGGTCCAAAGACATGCATGGTAGGTTGATTGGCATCTCTGGAAAATTGTCCCTAGTGTGTGATTGCGTGAGTGAATGAGTGTGTGTGTGCCCTGCGATGGGTTGGCACTCCGTCCAGGGTGTATCCTGCCTTGATGCCCAATGACGCCCCGTGACCCGAGGTAGTTCGGATAAGCGGTAGAAGATGAATGAATGAATGAATGTGCAACTCTGAGTAGTTAGAAATGTTTCTGCTTGTACGAGGAACACAAAACATTAATGATACGGTTCATATTTCAGAATTAACACCACGTGACAGCCAGATGTCATGTGAACGTAAGCAGGTAAACTAAGTTCCATGCTTACTATAAAGATGCCAATGTGAACATTTTCAATTCAGCGATGGCAGAAGAGAAGAAACAACTTTCTACACAAATAAACAAACAACGGTGGATCAGACTAAGTGACGGAAAACATATCGGATATTGGATCCAGCAAAGATTGAAAAAAAAAATCTATTTTTTCAACGTGAAAATGTTCACAATGATTTTGGATGAAGTGTATTATATTTATACGGTGATATTATTTAGTGTGAAGAGTAGCAGTGCCACAGGACAATCTGGGATGAGTATCGTTGTTGGATAATCATCATGGTTTCAGGTTCAACTGAACGAGCATTGGGTTTATATTCAATTATAAGCTTCTGTGTGCTGCCTCTAATACATTAAACAAAGTAGGCTTTAACAGCAGAGTTATGTCCAACACAAATGTGATTTCTTAATAGAAACACAACGATCTCATCAGACTAACAACATTTATGTGGTCATACACACTGAAACACACGTTTCTAATAATTTGATGGCAGACCGAAACCCATTCATAAAAGCACTCTTTACTCTGTAAATGGAAAGACGACGATACCTGTAGAGACGGCATCACAGCCATGGTCGAAGAGTTCTCCCAGAGCCGAGCTGCTATTGGTCCGTCGGGCTTGTTTCCCATCAATAGCATCTAGTGACTGGTAGATAAAGAGACCTAAAGCACTGAGAATAAAAGCCCATGACGGAGCCTAGAGAAAAAGAGAGAGAGGAAATCAAGAGTCATCCTAATCGAGTGCTGTTTTTACATGGCGACATGGCCGCTCACAGTGACAGCGGTAAACAAAATAATTCAGTTCCATTATTTTTGACAGGCGAGCCAGCTAACTGAGGTATATTTATTACTCCTAAACAGTAAATTGTAGAGTTGATGTTATAGATTTAACACGTGAACGTTTCTGGTTATTGATGAAAATCGACCTAAAGCTAGTACTCGTATATGTACAGTGGAACTCGTTTAAAGGTATGAAGTGCCATGTGGATTTGACGTCACTCCCCAGACCCGGGGTTGAATTTAACAAGTCAGAATTCCCAGCTGTCTCTATTTTTTCCCAGATGGACTTTACAACAAGCTACTGTACAATCTTCAAATACTGAATAATGTTAGGCATAACAGTGGTGGTAGAATCTAGCCAGGCTTTTTTTTTTTTTTTTTTACTTAATTTTAATGCCTAATAAAAGTTTTTTGTTCTTTTCATTAGGTAAGTACACTAAACAGCCAAATGTTTGTGGACACCTGGCCATCACTCTTATATGTGCTTGTTGAACATCAACAACAAAGGTGTTCAGTGGGGTTGAGTCTGTGTCATGGTACTGTGCAGGATTCCACTCCATGTCTTCATGGAGCTCTGTGCTTTGTGCACAGGGGCATTGTCATGCTGGAACAGGAGCATAGAGAGACATTCTGTCAGGTTTCTACATACAGTACTGTTGGCTGTTTAGTGTAGCTATGTTTTAACCTAAGTCACTGATTTACACTGATTTCAAAAGTATCGAGCGAAGGATAAAGGTGCAAGTCAGCCTCAAATAATATCTAGAATGGACAAATCACCAAATCCTTGGCTAGTGACTTATTGGCATAACATTTAGCCTACACTAATTCTCTTAACTAGCTAACCAACTCACAGTTTAGCCCAAGTCAATCAACTGAAACACGGCTTTGACAATGCCCCTGTGCACAAAGCCTTGAATGGTGTTCGTATTTTTGTTCGTATTTTTGTTCGTGTTCGTATTTTTGTTCGTATTTTGTTCGTGTTCGTATTTTTGTTACTCAGCCAGTATTCGTGGGTCTGGTGGACACGCTGCATTTTTGGGTTTTTAATTCAACACAATCAAAAATTTTATGTTAAAATACTCTACAGATGTTTACTTCATCCCAATTACAAGCAATATAAACAGCATATATGGTTAATATTTGCCCTTTAACTTTATTACATCACATTTTTAAATTAAAGTGCTACTTGTTTTTTGTTGTTTTTTAATAAAATGTAATTAAAAAAAAGAAAATCAAATTTAATCAAGTTATGAGTGGAAAAAATCAACAAATTTACAACAATTGTCTGGTCCCACAGACCCGAACAACATACAAGGGTTAATGTTAATTCATAAGTAATCAATGGTAGTGTGGGATACTGTTTTACTTACGCTGCATTATCACAACAAAGACTAAAACCTTTCTGACTTGTGCAACAAATCTGAGCCATCTTCTGTCAACAACAGCTTTGTTAGCTCTGAACAAAGGAAAAATTCAAGACTTGTCACACTCACTTGCAGTAATCACTTCATCCTGGTCAGGGTCGGGGTGGATCCGGAGCTATCCGGAGTTATCACAGCCGATCTACTAAGCTTGTGTGCTATTTTATTCTGGTGGCTTTATTTAATTAAGAAGTACTCTAAAAAGGAGCATATCCACCCTTTCAGGTCTAAGGGGAGTAGAAAAGCTTAATAATATTATGAGTTGTGAAGTCAGGAACTGCAGCGACCACTAAATCTCAGCTGGATGTCGGATTTCTGAGCGATTCTGCAGTAACACAGTAAACAGTTCAACATCATCACATTTCACTGGAATCCTTTTAGAAATCAGGTGTCTGATGTTCACATGATGATGTTGTCAGCGACGGGTGTCTCCATTGGAGCGGAATCAGACCCAAATGCAGGGATAACATGAAAAAAGGGGTTTAGTAAAGAAACAACAAAGATAAAAACACATGGAAAACACAAGGGAAGACTAGACAACTAAAATGACAAGAGACATGAGACAGGAGAACACACAAAGACTCAGCAAACAACCACAAGACAACAGGTATAAATAGGGGGAACAATCAGTGAGACACAATGAACATCCATGCAGAGGCGGGAACGGGTTAAGGATCAGGCGGGGCAAACACACACCTAAACACAAAACATGGCACAAGACAAACAAAGCATGCCAGAACATCCCCTTGGTGTTCAGAGTGGGAATAGTCCATGACAGATATTCTTTCTGTTAATGATGATCATGAAGAGGAGAGCGACGCTCGAAACAAACAAAAACAGCGAATTTAATCACTTTATAATTTTTGTCATTAAAATGATTTGTGATATGTTCAATTTGACACTTTGTTGTAGGTCTGTTGAAGGTTTTTGCGTCAAAATCTTTTTTATATTCGTCTTTTTTATTTCCCCTCTTGCAGGGTTTGGTGGCTTCCTTCATAAATATACAGTAATAATCTGAAGTTAAATATTTTCTTGTATAAAGTTTGCTAAGTCGATAATAAGATTCAATACATTCACCAGAAAGCGAGTGCGTGTTGGATTAGACGAAGGGGTGGAGCTTCCAGGACGTGTCTGTTAAACCATCTGCACAGATTATTCCACATTCACGTGTCCTTTGACTTCTATCTTATTTTATTGTAGAGGAAAAAAAAACCTCTTTTGGTGTATTTTTGAGTGATAACTACAATACATGACATAACAGTTCACAGCTCTAGAATATGATATAACCAGAGATAAACCGCACTCTATATTGTAGAGACGTGATATCCTGTAGAGATGATAATACTGTTATATTGTAACGCCTACAGTCTACTTCTGAGGCAGTAGTGTTACCTGCGGGCTCTAACGTTTCACTCAGCAACTATCAAGTACTGTTCAACTCTTATCAATGACCCATGTGTGGACTAAAGCTTAGCATTAAATGATAAGATTGGGGTCTGATAATTGTGCAGTGAAAGTGTTCACACCCTTGCCAGCAATTACAGCCTCGTACACCTATTTTTTGTCAGTTTCTCTCATTCTTCTTTGCAGGACCTCTCAAGCTCCATCAGGTTGGATGGGGAGCTTCGGTGCACAGCCATTTTCAGATGACTGGGCCACTAAAGGACATTCACAGAGTTGTTCACTTCTTTGTTAACTTGACTGTGTGCTTAGGGTCGTTGTCCTGTTGGAAGATAAACTTTGGCTCCAAATCCAGAGAACAATAGAGCATGTTTTTATCAAGAATGTCTCTGTACATTGCTGCATTCATCTTTCCCTCGATCCTGACTAGTCTACCAGTTCCTGCCAATGAAAAACATCCCCACAGTATGGATGGTATTGTCCAGGTGATGAGCAGTGCATGGTTTCCTCCAGACATGGTGCTTGCTATTCAGGCCAA